>NW_026688267.1:0-128255 GCF_030445035.2 Dasypus novemcinctus | reverse complement strand
TCTCCTGGTCACTTACCGACACGCGCCGACGCCAGCACGTACCCCGTCCTCCCTTCCTGCCCACAGATACCCCCGAGTGGCCCTCAGTAAACGAGACTTGATCGGAACCCTGTCTTGCGTCCCTTCTCCAGCTTCCAGTTCAGTCGACCCGCGGGCCGGGTCACGCCTCCATCTGACCAGCGGGGGCCGCGGGGGGCTCTGGCCCGGGGTTCCCGAGGCGCCGGGGGGGCCCAGGAGGGTCCGGGCTGGGCCGAGGGGGGCGGCCGGGAGCCTCCAGCGCGTCCAAATGAGCGTCGTCACCCACGCGCCGCGGTGGGGCCGGGCCCTCCCTCGGGCTGGGTCTGCTCTGCCCAGACCCCCCGCCTGGCACAGGCCACCCGCGCCCCCGAAATTATCCCCCCCGCGGTTTTGACAAAATGTTCAGCTTTTGGCCCAAGTATCTGCGTCAGCCAAATTGGTTTTAGACCAAAAACCGTCTTCCCTTGGGCCGCCTGCCTGCCGCCTCCTGGCCAGGACCGACGAGCCCCTGGGGGTGCAGGCGTCGGCACACAGGTTCTGGGGGGCTGGGGGGGACCCCCATCAGGCGAGGGCGCCGGGCAGAGCTGGACACGCGGGGATTTCTCTAGGAAGGCCGGGGAGCTCTTCCTTGGGGAGGAGGACGGGGCGTCCGGTTTGGGGGGCGACGGCAGGGAGGCTTTGGGGTCTGCCTTTTGGGGTGAAGTCCCTGGAGCAGCACCTGCTCGGGGGTCGCCTCCCGGCTGCTCTTCCACCCCCACCCCCCATGGCTGCTGGAGACGGGGGTCCCCCAGGACAGAGCGGGGACCCCAAGGAGGCGCGCACTGAGGGTGGGGGCCGGGGGGTGGGGCAGTCGCCCCTGGGGCGCCCGCGCGGGGGCACTTACCCTGCTGCTCGCCCCAGCCGAAGTAGCCCCAGTTGCCTGGAAAGGGAAGGTCAAGGGGGGGCTGAGCCCCTGCCCGCAGCGCCCCCCGCAGCGCTCCCCAAAACACCCCCTGTCCTGAGGCCCCGCAGCCAGGGTGGGCTCCAGGCTGAAGCCGAGCGGATCTGAGCCCCAAGCCCCCGCCTCGCGGAGGGGCAGGGCCATGCGCCCCGCAGCTCGGAAAATGCCAGAGCCCGGGCCTGCCGCGGGAAACGGGGGTCTCGGGGGCAAGTGCGGGGGGCTGTGGGGCTCCCGAGACCCCCGGCGGGGGCTGCTGCCCTGCCCCCCCACCTCGGGCACCGCTGGAAGGGGGGCTGCCGCTGCGGACCCCTCCCCAGGGGGGTCCCATCCACGTTAGTGGGAACCAGCGTCCCCGGCTGCGGCCCCCAGACCCGCCCCCACCCCTGGCCCCACAGAGGGGGCGCCGGGCACGGGAGCTGCGGAGGGCCAGGGGCGCGCCCGGGGCGGAGGATTTGGGGGCACTTTTAGGAGGGACGCAGCTCCCGGCCCGCGGAGATGAGCCCTGGGGGCTCGACGGGGGGTGGCGGGCGGAGGAGCCTGACCCAGCCGCCCGGGACCCCCGAGTCGCCGCCCCTTTGGGCCTGTCTCTTCATCCGAGGAGACGGAGCGTGGAGCAGCCGCCCATTGGGCGTGCGAGGGCGGGGGCCATGCCATCAGACTGTGGGGGGCCATGCCATCAGACTGTGGGGGCCATGCCATCAGACTGTGGGGGGGCCATGCCATCAGACTGTGTGTGGGGGGGGCCTCTGCCATCAGACTGTGGGCGGGGCCTGTGCCATCAGCCTGTGTGGACGGGTCCATGCCATCAGACGTGTGTGTGGGTGGGGCCATGCTGTCAGACTGCGTGGGCGGTGCCTTGCATCAGACTGTGTGGGTGGGGCCTGTGCCATCAGACTGCGTGGGCGGTGCCTTGCCATCAGACTGCGTGGGCGGTGCCTTGCCATCAGACTGTGTGGGTGGGGCCTGTGCCATCAGACTGCCGTGGGCGGTGCCTTGCCATCAGACTGCGTGGGCGGTGCCTTGCCATCAGACTGTGTGGGTGGGGCCTTGCCATCAGACTGGGGACAGGCCCGTGCCGTTGGGTCGTGCTGGCCCGGGATGGTTTGTTGAGTGACTCACAGGACCTGAGGGGGACTGGGGTGTCTCTCCTGCTCCCCAGGGCGGCAGGACTGCGCCCCCGCTCTCCGCGCCTGTGGGTGCCCCCCGGGAGCCACTCCCCCCCTGGGGTCCCCCTCGCCCCCCCGCGCCCCCCCCCCGGGGCACTCACAGCACTGGCTGCTGGGAACCGGGAGCGGCTGGTCCTGCTCGTCCTGGAAGGAGTACTGGGGGGGGGTCGGGGTGAGGGGCCGGGGCCCGCGGGTGCAGCCCCCGCCCCGCCCCCGCCGAGGGAAGAGGAGGGGCCGCTCCCGGGCTCCCGACACCCCTCGGGCCGCTGGGTCTGGGGGCGGCGGAGGCGTCCGGCCAAGGGCGCGGGTTGCGGGGACATTACGCCATGGGTGGGCCTGGGTCCCGCGCCCTCGGGTCCACGACCCCCCCCTCGGGGCCTGGGTCCCCCGCTGGTCCCCCCTTCGCAGGCGGAGGCCACCAGGGGGGCCGCGGGGGGCGGGGGGTGCGGGGGGCCCGGAGGGGGGCAGGGGGCGGGGGATGAGGGGGCGCGGGGGGCCTTGGGGGGCAGGGGGTGGGGGGCCCGGGGGGGGTGTGGGTCGCGGGGTGGGGCGGGGGTCCGCACCTCGTCCTGGTCGCGCAGCGCGTTCAGCTGCTCCAGCTTCTTGGCCCAGTAGCGCGCCTCGTCCTCGGGGATGTCTGGGGGGGGGGAGCGTCTGTGAGCCCCAGGCCGCAGGCCTGACCTGGGGGGCCTGGCCTGGGGGGGCCTGGCCTGGGGGGGACCCTGGCCTGGGGGGACCTGACCTGGGGGGGCCTGGCCTGGGGGGGACCCTGACCTGGGGGGGCCTGGCCTGGGGGGGCCTGGCCTGGGGGGGGGGACCCTGACCTGGGGGGGCCTGACCTGGGGGGCCTGACCTGGGGGAACCCTGACCTGGGGGGCCGTGCCCCGCTCCTTGGGAGCAGGACCGGGGGCCGCGGGCGCCTGGGCAGAGCTGCGGGGGCGGCATGGCCTGGCAGCCCCGTGTCGCCCTCTGTCCCCGCCCTCCGTCCCTGTCCCTCTGTCCCTGTCCCTCTGTCCCACTGTGCTGCTGTGCCCGCCCCTGCCCTTCTGTCCCTCTCTGTCTCTCTCTCTGCCCCATCCCTCTGTCCCACTGTTCCTCTGTCCCTCTCTGTCCCTGTCCCCCGTCCCTGTCCCTCTGTCCCCATCCCCTGTCCCTCTCTGTCCCTCTGTCTCTGTCCCTCTCTTCCTCTGTCCCTGTCCCCTGTCCGTCTCTCTGTCCCCATTCCTCTGTCCCTCTGTCCCCGATCCCTGTCCCTCCATTCCTGTCCCCGTCCTTGTCTCTCTGTCCCCATCCCTCTGTCCCGTCCCCCTGTCCCTCTCTATCCCTGTCTCTCTCTCCACCTGTCCCTGTCCCCTTCCCTCTGTCCTCCTGTCCCTCCATTCCAGTCCCTCTGTCCCCCATCCCTCTCTGTCCCCCGTCCCTCTCTGTCCCTCTGTCCCTCTCTGTCCCCCATCCCTCTCTGTCCCCCGTCCCTCTCTGTCCCCCATCCTCTCTGTCCCTCTGTACCTCTCTGTCCCCCATCCCTCTGTCCCCCGTCCCTCTCTGTCCCTCTGTCCCTCTCTGTCCCCCATCCCTCTGTCCCCCGTCCCTCTCTGTCCCTCTGTCCCTCTCTGTCCCCCATCCCTCTGTCCCCCGTCCCTCTCTGTCCCTGTCCCCCGTCCCAGTCCCTCTGTCCCTCTGTCCCTCTCTGTCCCCCATCCCTCTCTGTCCCCCATCCCTCTGTCCCCCGTCCCTCTCTGTCCCTGTCCCCTGTCCCAGTCCCTCTGTCCCTCTGTCCCTCTCTGTCCCCCGTCCCTCTCTGTCCCCCATCCCTCTGTCCCCCGTCCCTCTCTGTCCCTGTCCCCCGTCCCAGTCCCTCTGTCCCTCTGTCCCTCTCTGTCCCCCCGTCCCTCTCTGTCCCCCATCCCTCTGTCCCCCATCCCTCTCTGTCCCTCTGTCCCTCTCTGTCCCCCATCCCTCTGTCCCCCGTCCCTCTCTGTCCCTCTGTCCCTCTCTGTCCCCCATCCCTCTGTCCCCCGTCCCTCTCTGTCCCTCTGTCCCTCTCTGTCCCCCATCCCTCTGTCCCCCATCCCTCTCTGTCCCCCGTCCCTCTCTGTCCCTGTCCCCCATCCCAGTCCCTCTGTCCCTCTGTCCCTCTCTGTCCCCCGTCCCTCTCTGTCCCCGTCCCCCATCCCAGTCCCTCTGTCTCTCTGTCCCTCTCTCCCTCTGTCCCCTGCCTAGGCTCCGCCCCCACCCCTCGCCCCCGCCCCCTCAGGCCTCGTCATCGCGCTGGCACTGGGGGGGGCACTGGGGGGGCACTGCGGGGCGGCGGGAGGGGCGGGGACGCTCTGCACGTGGCAGGCGCTGACCCGCTGGCTCGCGGCGGGCCCAGGGACCCCGTCCTCCGGGAGGGGGAGACGCGGGGCCCGGGCGGGGGACCCCACTCACCCAGGGGCAGCTCGAAGCGCGTGTCGAGCAGGATGCGGTGGAAGGTGGGGTCCTTGGTGCCGCAGATCTCGCTGTCGGCCATGACGGCCTGGGAGTCCAGCGTCAGCCACTCTCCGGGGCCCTCCTGGGGGGCGGGCCGGTGAGGGGGGGGCCGGGGCGCAGGCCCAGCCTCCCCGGGCAGGGTCAGGGGGCCCCGATCCGGGAGGCGCCCCCAACTGGAAGAGCCGGCCCCTCGGCTCGGGGCGCACACCCTCGAGCAAGTGGGGTCCACCCTGACCCTCGGTCTCTTCTCAGATGGGAATGATCTGGCATGGAACCCACTTCCTGCAGCCCCGGGGGGGCTGGCCAGCAGCTGTCCGCCCAGGGCCCCTGCCTGGTCACCGCTGCCCCCGGGGACCACTTGGGGGGCCACTGAGGAAAATCTGGGCCTCACTAGTCTGAACTAGTGCACCCATTTCCTCTCCCTTCATTCATTCATTCATTCATTCATTCACATGTCAAAGCCCCCCGGCACCTCCTCTCTGAAGAGCCCTAATGGGTGATGCTGGGGTCCCCAAGGGGCCACGCCCCCCAGCCTCGCCCCCTAAATCTCGAACACATCTCAGCGGGGCCCCTGGAGCACGGCTTGAGACCACGTGTCCCGCGCTCCCGAGCCACCGGGAAGGACACATGACTCAGCCGTGCGCGGCTCCAGGTCCCGCCCTCCACACGAGGCGCGCACCCGGCGGGAATGCAGATGTGATGGGGAACCGCAAGCAGCCGCTTTGGGCCACGAGGTAGAGGCCGCAGGGCAAACGCGGCAGCGCAACGAGGTGGCGGGAGCCCAGTCCCTGTCCCCTCCGTGGGCTGCCACGGGAGGCCGGGGCGTCTGAGACAGTGTCAGGAGACTGGCGCGAACGTCCCCCTTGTTTAGCCGCCGGCCTCTGGTCCCTGCTCCCCCAGCGCTCACCTCGTTGGACTGGCGGATGCTCTGCAGCGGGATCCACACGGTACCCACCATCGTGTCCCAGATGAGCCCCTTGTTCCACACCTCCACCGTCAGCCCCAGGTCCAGCCGGTTGATCTCGCTGTGGAGAGAGGCGCGTGGGAAGAGGCTCAGAGAGGTCGATTCTCTCGCCCAAGGACACACAGCGGCCAAGCCAGGAAGGTGAAACGAGAGGATTGCAGTGGCTCCTGTTCCACAAAGGGGAAACTGAGGCCCATGGGGAGAGGTGACCAGCTCGGAGCCTAAGGTGTGGGGGGCGGCGTCACACACCAGCCCACCGGCCCCCGACGACGCGGGTGAGCGAGGAGGAGGCTCGAACACCCCGCCGTGGCCCCCCGTGGCCGCAGGAGGCACCTCCCCCCTTCCGAGGGTCGGTGCCCCCCCGAGCCCGCGCCGCACCCCCTGCAGCCCCCGCCCTGGAAAGGAGGGGTCCTGGCGAACGGCCGAGCTGACCAAGTCACGCCCGCAAGGACGGCTGTGCTCCGCCGAGCGACCTGCTCGTTGGCTGTGGCCTCGGGGGCTCCCCCGCCACAGCCCTGCCCCCTTCTCCCAGAGCCCCCCGTCCAGACCCCAAGTGGGGGCTCTCCTGGCCCCACCGTGGGCCGCCCCCAGCCAGGGCCGTTCATTTACTGAGTCACTGGGCAGGTATTTATTGAGCGCCTACTGTGTGCCTAGTCGTAAGTGGGGACAGAGGCGGGGCGCTGCCCGGCCCTCCTGGAGCTCAGAGCCCAGTGGTGCGTCCAGGAGTGACGGCCACGAGCAGACAGCAGCGGGGCAAGGCCTGGGGGGAACCGCTCGGACATTGCAGCATGGGGGGCGGTCAGGGAGGGCTTCCTGGAGGAGGTGCTGCGGCCGAGCCATGAAGGACAAAGGCGGAGCAAGTGCAAAGCCCCGGGGCCGGGGGCTGGTGAGCTGCGGGGGGCCAGTGGAGGTGGCGGGAGGGGCGCGGGCTGGAGGGGGCGGCAGCCGGGGGAGGTGGGCCACAACAGGGGGCCGGGCTGCGGCCTGCAGTTTGACTAATCGCCCCCTGGCTCCTGGACAGCGAGGCAGGGGTCCTGGGCAGGGAGGGCAAGATGTGGGGTGGGGTGGGGTCCCAGAGAGCTGGGCGGGGGTCCCAGACGGCTGGGTTCTGGGGGCGGGGCTCCAGTGGGGCGGGGTCTGGTGCACCAGGGCGGGATCCAGGGGGCGGGGTCCCTGGGGGCTGGGTTCCTGTGGGCAGGGGCCTGGGGGCCGGTGCCCAGGGCAGGGCGGGGTGGGGACCCAGAGGGGCGGGTCCCGGGCAGGCAGGACCGGGGATCGGGGGTTCCAGGGGGGGCGGGGTCCCGGGCAGGCAGGGTCGGCGATCGGGGCTCCAGGGGGGCGGGGCCCGGGCGGGGCCCAGGTGGGTGGGGGCTCAAGGGGGCGTGGTCGCGGGGCGGGGGGTGGGGCGGGGCTGGGCCCTGGGGGTGGGGTGGAGCCCAGAGGCGAGCCTGAGGCCGGGGGCGGTGGCGGGGCAGTCCCGGGGGCCGGGCTGGGGGCGGTCCTGGGGCAGTCCCGGGGGCGGGGCGTGGATCTGGGGGCGGGACCGGGGGCTGTCCCGGGGGCGGGGCTGAGGCGGGGCGTGGATATGGGGGCGGGACTGGGGCGGTCCGGGGGCGGGGGGCTGAGGCGGGGCGTGGATATGGGGGCGGGACCGTGGCGGTCCCGGGGGCGGGGCTGAGGTGGGGTGTGGATATGGGGGCGGGGCCGGGGCCGGGGCGTGGATCTGGGGGCGGGGGCCCGGGGGCGGCGCGGCGGCGCTCACAACATGAAGTCCTGCTCCCAGCTGGGGCGGTCCCGGGGGGCGTGGCTGGGTGGTCCCGGGGCGTGGCTGGGTGGCCCCAGGGGTGGGGCCTGGGGCGGGGCGTGGATCTGGGGGCGGGGCCGGGGCGGTCCCGGGGGCGGGGCTGAGGCGGGGTGTGGATCTGGGGGCGGGGCGGGGCGTGGATCTGGGGGCGGGGCCCGGGGCGGGGCGGCGGCGCTCACAACATGAAGTCCTGCTCCAGCTGGGGGCGGTCCCGGGGGGCGTGGCTGGGGCGGCGTCCCGGGGTTGTGGCTGGGCGGGCCCCAGGGGCGGGGCCTGGGGTGGGGCGTGGATCTGGGGGCGGGACTGGGGCGGGACCGGGGCGGGGCGTGGATCTGGGGGCGGGGCCCGGGGCGGGGGCGGCGGCGCTCACAACATGAAGTCCTGCTCCAGCTGGGCTGGCTGCCGCGCACGGCGATGGTCGTGCTCTTGACGTTCTGCACCTTCAGCGTCACGTACGTGTTGAATTTCTCTGGCGGGAGAGCAGTGGGCGGTCAGCGCTGGGCCCGGGCCCCGCCAGCTCTCGCGACACCCCTCAGGCCCCCCGGGGGCCCCGCGGCTCGGGACGCCCCAGGTCAGGGGCCAGAGCGCAGGAGGCGCCCCGCGGGGTGGAGGGTGCCTGGGCCGCGGCTGTGAACGACAGTGCCCAGTGCCGGGGAGCCGGGGCCGTGGCCGTGGGAGGGCCCGGGAGAGTGGGACCCCTTCTCCTCTCAGAGCCGGGGGTCTCAGGGCCCCCCAGGACCCCGAGCCCGTCCAAGGCCTGCCCACCCCTCGGTCTCTGCGCCCGCGGACACCCACACGGGCTCGGAGCCCCCCACCCCGAGGCTCAGAGGGACAGACAGGCAGGCAGACAGGCGGACAGACTGACAGACGGTCCAGGACAGGGCAGGAGGAGAGCACGTACCTTGAGCACCATCAAACTTGCTTTTTTGACTGTGAAGAGAGACAGAAAAAGGGAGGGGGGAGAGGGAGAGAACAGTGGGGAGGGGACAGCCAGAGACAGAGAGACACAGGGACGGAGGAGAGCAGAGAGCGAGAGCGTGGAGAGAGAGAGAGAGCGCGGAGGGAGAGAGAGAGAGAGCAGAAAGTGGAGGGGAGAGATTCAGAGAGATAGGAGGGGGGAGAGGAGGGGGAAGGATGGGGGAGGAGGGGAGGGAGAGATTCAGAGAGATAGGAGGGGAGAGGAAGGGAGAGGAAAGGGGAGGGGGAGAAGGGGAGGGGAGGGGAGGAGGAGATTCAGAGAGACAGGAGGGGAAGAGGAGGAGGGAGGGGAGGAGGGAGGGATGAGGGGGGTGAGGGGGAGGGGAGGAGGAGGAAGAGGAGTGGGAGGAGGGGAGGGGAGAGAGGCCGTCAGGCGCGGGCACAGTGGCCTGGGGAAGAGGCAATGTGGCCCTGGGAGCAGCCCCCCACGGAAGCCCCCACCCCAGCCTCTACCCACAGTCGAACAAGACTCAAAAGAAGGAGCGGGGCGGCAGCGGCCTCCCCCAGGAAGCCTCCGGGGTCGCCTCAGCTGAAGGAGGGAAGTTGAGGAAAAGAAGGGTGGGGGAGGCTGGGAGCTCCGATGCCCCCCCAAGCCCGGGCACCCCTCCCTCTGCCCGCAGCCGAGTCTGCCCCCCCCCAGCGCTCCTGGGCCGTGGGGTCAAGCCTCACGGGGGGAGGCACGTCTGGGGGGGCTGAGGCCAGGCCCCCTCCCGGCGCCTCCTCCTCCAGCCCTCACTCCCCCGGCCCGCCTCCCCTCCTGCTCCTTCCTTTCCAAATCCCTTATGTCCCCGGAGGTCAAGGTTTGGGGGTGAATTCGAGCCCCCTCCCCGTCCCCCGCGTTCGGGTCCTCACCCGACCGTTAGGGGGACCTGCTGGAAACGGGGCCTCTGGGAAGCAGGAGCGAGGCTGGGTGAGGCGGGCCCGCGGGGGGGGGGGGCAGGGGGCAGCGCCAGGGGCCCCAGCCCTGCAGATCCCGAGGCACTTCAGTGCCCCGCGGGCTTTAGGGAGCTGCGCGGAGGTGGCACGGGTGGGGGGACGAGGTCCTGTTCCGCCCCCGCCCAGGAACGCAGACCCCCCCCGCGGGGCCTTTGAGAAGCCCCCCCTCGTCCCTGAGCCCCCCGCGCCCCGCGCCCCGCAGGGTGGGCGCCCAAGCTGCAGCGCGAAGTCTTGGGAGTGGGATGGAGCTCGGTCCCCCCTCTTCTGGGGCTCCCCGGGCAGGCGCTGGGCGTGACTTCTGCTCCCCCCCCCCAGTCCCCCCGCGGAGTTTCTCTCACAAAAGCCCCCGGGGGGCCGGCGCGGAGCGAATCCGCCAAGGGCGGCTCCCAGCGGCGTCGCCAGGCCCGTCTGTTCCCCCACAGAAGGCGGGGGGCCCAGCCCGAGGCACCGCGGGAGGAAGCCCCCTTCCCGGCCTGCGCCCCCCCCCAAAAGCGCGCCCCGACCTCGGATGCAGCGGCCGGGCCTGACCTCGGCCTCCCGCAGGCAGTGTGGGGGGGGGAGGACCCCATCTGCTCCTTCCTGGGGCTCCGACGAGAGGGGAGCGGGTGCGGGGTGGGAGGGGGCCCAAGGGAGCACCGCCGGGGGGGGGGGGGGAACTCAGGAAGGGGGAGGCGTCCATTTGGGGCGGGGGTCGCGGGGGCTCCGAGAGCAGGAGGGGGCTCGGCGGGGCGGCGGGTCGCGGGCAGAGGCGCTCCAGGGAAGAGGGGCGCGGGGCGAGGAGGGGTAGGGGCGACGCGGGCAGGGAAGGGGCGCCCCCCGCCCTCTCGGGTCCGCGCCGCCTCCCTCCCGCGGCCTCGTCCCAGCCGCCCGCCCCCGCGCCGCCGGGCTGCGGTATCCGGGTCACCGGGGCGGAACCCCGCAGCTCCCCGCAGGCCCGGGTCACACGCACGGGCTATTTATAACGCGGGCGCCGAGCGCGCGGCGGCCGGGCGGAGCAGGGAGGGTTCCGGCCGGCTCGGCGGCGTCCAGGAGGGGCGTGGGGGGTGGCCGGTGGCCTCGACGGGTGTCCCCGCCCCGCCCGCGTACAGTGGGTGCGGGGGCGGGGGGGCGGAACCCCGGGCGCGTGGCCTCCCACTCCCCACGCTGCCCCCCGCATCAGCTAACACTGTTTCCTTCCTCGTTTGTCTCTGGGGTGGGCTCCGGGGGTGCCCCTGATTCTGAGGCGGGGTCCGCTCTCGGGGCGCCTGGGGCGGGGGGGAAGCGAGGGGCCATCCAGCCACCAAGGCGCAAGCCCACCCGCGGCCCTCACGGGTCAGATCACGCTAGAAAGTCGCGGTCGTCCGGTCAGCCTGGCCGGGGTCAGCGCCCGGAACACGCGTGGATTCCAGGACTCGTGGGAGCTCACGGGCCGCGGCGGGTGGACCCCGAGGGAAGGGCGCTGCCCGCCTTGGCACGCTAGCCGGAGGCCTCGGGGTGAAAACAAACGGCGGGCCCAAGGGGGTATCTGCGCTCCGCAGGGCGCACTGGCACACAGTAGGCGCTCACTAAGAGCGGCTCGTTGAAAGGACGGCGTCGCTTCACCCTCTGCCCGTGTCCCCGCTCGTTGAGCCCTCCTCAGGCCTGGGCACGCCGCGGACTCTTTCCAGAGCCTTTTCGCACCTTCAGCGCCGAGGCCGCCGCCGATTCGCGCGCCTCTGGCTCCGCCCTTGGCCCTTCCACGCGGGCATCGCGCCAGATGGGCACATGGCACGGCGGGCAGGGGTAAGGCCGAGTGGGGATGAGCCAGAACAGACCCCCAGTTTGGTGGTTTGGGGGGCGGCTGGGGGCACAGGGGGCAGCGAACGAATGGAAGGCGCTGTGCGCCCACGGAGGGGGACTCCCCACCCGCAAGGGACTTGGTGTCTCCAGGGTCCTGGGGGCGAGGGGAGGCGTAAACCTCTCCCCGAGCAGGCCGAGGGGTGGGGGGCCGCCCTCGGCCCCGTTTTCTGCCGTGAAGGCGGAGGCGGGCGTCGGGCTAAGGCCCCGCATGTGGGCGCCGAATGCAGGACTGGGGGTGAGCGCGTTTAATTTGGAGGCCCGCCAGCGCCTCCTGCGTTCCGCGGCTGGTTGGTCCGTCTTGCGGAGCCTCTGAAGCCCCGGAGCGGAAGTGCCTGAGCCAGGAAGCTCTGGGCGTGGATCCCCACGCCCCCCACCCCACCCCCAGGTGCCAGCGCTTCGCCTGCGCTCCAGCTCTGACGCACCAGCTGGGTGCCCGGAGCCGTGCCTGGCGTGGAGTAGGTGCTCACTTAACACGCGCATGGAGGGGTGGCTCCAGGGAGCCAACACCCAGCAGGGGGAAAGGCGAGGGGGGGGGGAGGCGCGACAGGTCCAGGGTGGGCTGTGGGCGCCGGCGCCGGGTGGGTACCCAGGAGCTGGCGTTGGCGTGGGCTCGTGTGCACGGGCAGGGAGGCGTTTGCTCGCCTTACGAGCCTGGCAGCTGCGTGTCCCTGGATGCACGTGTGGAGGTAGGCGTGCTTGTGCCTGGGTGGGTGTGCCTGGGGATAAGTGTGCCTGGGGAGGTGTGCTTGGGGGGATGTCACGGCTTGCAGGACGTGCAGGCCCCTGTGACCTCAGGTGTGCGCGGCCCAGTAGGTGAGCTGTTAGGCGCTGGGGTGTGTGCGCCTTACGCAGGTGTGCGGCCACGCGTGCGCCCGGAAGTGGCCTCTTCAGTCGTCCCGGCTAGTGGCGTGTGCGCACAGCCCCCACGCGCGCTTACGTGCACACGCGCGTTCCTCGGGACTGGTGCATGTGCGCGTGTGGGGACGGGGTCCTCCCGCGGCAGGGCCGTCGTGGACGCGCCTGAAGCACGCGTGCGCGCAGAGGCCTGGGCGCCCGAGGTGGGGCTCGCGCACTCGTACCGCGTGCGTGCGTGGCCGGGTGTGCCCCCAGGGACCAGTCCGGGGGGTGAGCGGGTGTGGTGCGGGTGGGGCCGCGGGTGGGGGCGGCACTGCCTTGACTCCCCAGGATGAGCTCGCCCCGCTCGGCTCCCGCCCCCCGCCCCCTCCCCCTCCCACGGCGGGCTCCCGCGCGGTTTCCCTCCCCCCTCCCCCCGACCTCCCCCCCCCAGGCTTTACCCCCCAGCCTTGCCCCTCCCCTCGGCTCCTGACGCCTTCCCGATAAGGTCCCCAGATTCTAGCGATCCTCCCCAAGGCTGTTTCTGGAGGCCTCCCCCTCCCGCTGCCCCCTCCCACGCTGTCCCCCCCCAGCCTGAACCTCCAGTGTGCGTCAGAGGGAGAGAATCCCGCCTCAGCCCCGCGAACCTTCCAGAGAAGCTCCGAAGGGAGGTGGTGAGGAGGGGCGGGGTGGGGGGCAGAGAGGAGGGAGGGGTTTGCGGGAACCCCCCCCCCCAAGGGCCAGGCGGGTTCAGCGATTGGAGGAGGGGAGGGGTCTGGAGGGTCTGCAGCTCACCCCTCGCCCCTTCCGCCCCCCCCCACGGCGGGGCTGAATGGGGTCGCCTCCGCCCCCCCCCCCCCAATTCCACAGGTTCCCATAGGCCGGAGGCCGAGGATTGGATGAATTGACCTTCCATCCTGCGGACCCTCCGGCCCCCACCCCACGCCCGGAGCGAGCCCGGGGAAAGAGAAGGGGGCAGGGGACCGCGGCCGCTGTCGCTTTAAGAACCCCCGCGTCCACGCCGGCGCCGCCCGCTGTGCGCTCGAGAGGCGGCGGCGGGAGCGGGCGGGGCCGGGTTTGTGAATGGAGCGGGGGAGGGGCGGCCGGCGCGCGCTCCCCGCCGCCCGAGGTCTCCCCGCCGCCCGAGGTCCCCGGGGTCTGACCCCTCGGGCCGGCCGCCACACCCTTCCCCCCACCCCCCTTCCTCAATGGGGGGGGGGGACCCCAGCCTCAAGCCGGGGGTTCTGGCCCGTGTGTCCTGGGGCCCGGCCCGCCGCCCGAGGTCGGCCTGGCCCCCACCCCAGCCTCCGGGCGCAGGGGGACGGCCCCCCCACCTCCGCGGCTCCCTGCTCCCCCCGCCCCCAGCGCGGCGCCTGGGCGTGGGCCCGGGTGCAGACGGCGCTCCGGCCCCAAAATAGCCGTCCCCCCGCGTCACCCTCCCTGCGCCCGCGCCGGGTGGGTGAGGCGAGCGCGGGCCAGCGGGGGTCGGGCCACTGCCCCCCACGGCTCGGCGCCCTGCCGGGAAGGCCGCGCGTGCGTTTGGGGGCCGGGGGGAGGGGAAGGCCGCTTCCCAGCCCCCACTCGGGGGGCGAAAGGGTGAAGCGGCAACGCGCCCCCAGACCCCCGCCCCGGCCCTGGGCGCACGTTGGGCGGGGTCTCCGCGGGCCCACCCCTGGGCTGGGGGCGCTCGGCACCCAGATGGCCAAGGCCCCAGCCCAGGCCTCCCGCCCCCGGGCCCTGGAGACCCCTCCCCTGCCGCCCGCCTCGGGTTCCAAGGTGGGTGCGGCCCCCGGCCCCCGGCCCCCGGCCCCGGCCCCGGCCGGGACCCCTCGAGCGCCCAGCCCAGCCCCCGCCACGCGGCCGCGAGCAGCCGCGTCTACACAGGCGCCCGGGCCGAGACCGTGTCCGGTGGAGCCCGGGTCCCTACCGGGTCCCCCCGGGCCTCCGCGTCACGCCGCGTCCAGGGGGCCCCCCGCCGCCTACCTCCCACGCACAGCAGCGACATCTCTCCGGGGCGGCGGCGGCCGGGGCGGCCGGGCGGGGGTCGCGGCGGGGCGCGGGCTCAGCGGACGCGGGGCAGGGGCGGCGCGGGGGCCCGGCGGGCGCCGGCCATCTTGGTTCAGCACCGGGGGGCGGACAGCGCCCGACGCGGCGCGGCGCGGGGCGGGGCCTGGGGGCGGGGCCTGGAGGGGCGGGGCGGGGCCTGGAGAGACGGGGCGGGGCGGGGCCTGGAGAGGCGGGGGCGGGGCCTGGAGAGGCGGGGCCTGGAGGGGCGGGGCCTGGAGAGACGGGGCGGGGCCTGGAGAGGCGGGGGCGGGGCCTGGAGAGACGGGGCCGGGGCCTGGAGGGGCGGGGCCTGGAAAGCTGGGACGGGGGCGGGGCGAGGCCTGGAGAGGCGGGGCGGGGCGGAGCCTGAAGAGACAGGGGCGGGGCCTGGGCCGACGGGGCAGGGGCAGGGCCTGGAGGGGCGTGGCCTGGGGGCGTGGGCTGGAGAGCTGGGGCGGGCTTGGAGAGGCGGGGCGGGGCCTGGAGAGACGGGGCGGGGCCTGGGCAGATAGGGGCGGGGCCATGGCGCCGCGGTGGGGGTGCGTTAAAGGGCCCGGCTCCTGCCCGCGACCTCACACGCCCCTCGAGGCCGGGGGCGCCCCGCAGACAGAGCTGTGCGCCCTGCCTGCTCCTGCCGCCACCTGGGTGCCCTCCCGGTGTCCGTCTGTCTGCCGCTGCTTGTCCGTCCCCCTCAGCCTCTGCACGGGTCCGTGCCTCCCTCGGAGCCGCCCCGGCTGGGGTCTCGAGCACCCCGGCGGCCTGGCTGCCCCTCCTGGTGTGTGGGTAGCAGGTGAACGGGATTTCCTGACGTTCCCTCGTTAAGCTGTGGCCACGCCGAGGGGGGGCTTGGATCCGGGTTACTCCTGGGGCCCTTTGTAAGCAGAGTCAGGGGAGAGAGAAGCCACGGGGGGGGGGGGGGGGGGGTTGGGAGAAGCTGCCATGGGTAACGCCACGTGATATGGGAGCCAAGCAACCCCCAAGACTGCGGGCCAGCCTCAAGATGCCGACCCCCGGGAGGGAGCGAGCCTTCTAGGCCCTGAAACCCTGCGTCGACACCTCACCCTTGTATGGTATTTGTTTTAGCAAACTCCTATTCATCCATCAAAGTGTGATGCCCAGTGTGAAGATGCCCCTCCTCCAGGAAGCCTTCCCTGACTCCCCCAACGGGAGACTTTCCTCTGCCCTTCCGGGCTCCCCAAGCCCAGACCCCTTGCTCGGATCAGCTCTGCCCACCTCTCCCCCGACCCCCAGCACCCCGCGTCTAACTGGACAGCTCTGTGGGGCCGGTATCCCCCAGCACTAGAGAGTGACCCTCTCTGGGTCCCCCGTCCCCACCACACAAGGAGATTCATAACGCGTGAAATGTGCACGGAGACGGTTGCCAGTGCGCCTCAGGCAAGCCATGTGGCCCCTCTGAGCCTCAGTTTCCCCACCCGTAGAACGGGGACCCCGGCGGGCCCTGTCCCCGGGCTGCAGGTGCTCGGGTTCGCACTAACGGCGGCCAGTGCTGACCGCTGTCCTTCCTCTCGCTGCCCCCCCCCCCCCCCGGCGTTTGCTCAGTGTCGTTTCTCTGGACGTGAGGAAGGGGCGGCGCTCGCCCCAGGCTTGGAGAAGAGCATCCGGGCCACAGCGGGCGCCCCCACGCTTCTCCCCACCTCGCCCCCTCCGCTCAGACGGAGGCCCTAACCCCCAGCTCTTTTCATTCCCCTGCTTTGCTTTTTAAGAAAGCAGTTTCATTGAGATATATTCACACACCGTACAGTCCACTCAAAGCGGGCAATCACTGGCTTTTAGCATAATCCCACTGTTGTGCATTCATCGTCCCAAAAACTTTCAGAACCATTTCATTCCTCCAAAAAGAAAGCCCCACACCCCATGCCACCCTTCCCCAGCCCTGCATACTGATCGAATTTCCTCTTCATGGTTTAGGGGAGCGGAGGCAGCTCAGTGGCTGAGCACCTGCTTCCCATGTGCGAGGTCCTGGGTTCAATCCCCAGGACCTCCAAAAATAAAAATAAAATAAATTGGTTTATATTTACATTTTGTATACATGGACTCATACAATATGTAGTAATTTGTGTCTGGTTTCTTTCACTTAGTGTTTTTGTTTTTTTTAATTGCCTGAGATTAACATCTTGTAACATTAACATACGTTTGTTCAATTTCATAGAAAAACAGTCTTGTATTTGCAATATTATCCATGTTCATATTTCCCATGAGGTTTTGCTATTCTATATAGTCCCGTGGGATATATTTTTAAGCTTTCCTTCTAGTAATATGCATGACCTTAGACTTTTCTTTCAACCACAGGCATACCCATGTAATAACACCAGTAGTTACAAACATTGTGTTTCTATTCATTTCCAAAGATTAACACACGTCCTTTTTACCAATTCTGCACAAGTTACCCTCAGCTTTCCATTCTCTAACCTCGTTCTATCTTCTGGTGACCCGTCTTGAAGTTATTACCTCCATGAGATTACACAAATTCCCCTGCTTTTCTGCACTGTTTTTTTAAAAGGATTAATTTTATTCATTTACTCCCCTCCCCCCTCTCTGTTTGCACTCGCTGTCTGCTCTGTGCTCATTTGTCATGTGCTCTCTGTGTCTGCGCGTCTTCTCTTTAGGAGGCACCAGGAACTGAACTCGGACCCTCCCGTGTGGGAGGGAGGCGCTCAATTGCCTGAGCCTGCTTGCTCGTGTCTCCCATTATCTCTCCTCTTTGTGTCTCCTTGTTGCGTCATCCTGTGTCAGCTCGTTGTACCTGCCCATCGCACCAGCTCGCTGTCTTGCTTGTCTTCTCTGGGAGGCACCGGGAGCCCACCTCAGGACCTCCCCTGTGGTAGACGGGAGCTCACTTGAGCCACCTCCGCTTCCCTCTGCACTGTTTGACCGTGTTTATCCGTAAACCACACCGGGCTTAACTTTTATGTTTCTGAGCTTTACGTCAAAATCAAATGTTCCCTATTTGTACCTGTTTACTCATCCTGTATGTGCATGTTGTTGTGCCACGGTTCATCTGAGTTACCGCGCGTGGCTGTAAGTCGCTCCTTTCTCAGTGCTGTATAGTATTCCGTTGTGCGAATACCCCTTCAGTTATGCACCTTTCACTGGGCGTGTTCCACGTGGCTTTAGCGGAAACAGCCTTTGTGAGCAGTCCTTCGTGTCTGCTGGGTCAGAGGGCACAGGCTAACGCCGACGGGTTTGCCCCAGCGCCTGCAGCAGCTCGTAGCGCGCCAGCCGCATGTGGGATTTCAGCCGCTCCCGCTGTCGCAGCACGGCAGGGGCGCAGCAGTGTCTTCTGGTTTTCATCCGCTCTAATCGCTAAGGAGGTTGAACTTTTTATGCGATTATTGGTGAAGTAACTGTTCAAGTCTTTAATGAATGTTTTAAAATTTTGATCATGTGTCTTTCCGTAGTTCCTTTTGCATATTAGATACTCATCTTTTGCTGGTTTCCTGTGTTGTAACAATTGTTTTTCTTTTTGCAGGCGGTCCCAGGGTTTGAACCCAGGACCTCGTGTTTGGAAGCAGGTGCTCCACCACCGAGCGCCACCTGCTCCCCCATCGTCGCTTCTGAGGCTCCTCTACTTACGGTGTCATTTCCTGAACAGAACCTCTTCATTTTGGAAAATGTTTAGACATGCAGACAAGCTGTGAAGACTGTGCGGGGAGCTCCTGCATCCACTTCACAGCTTTTCCTGATGTTACTGTGTTACGTTACCGGGGAACACGTGTCAAAACCACACCTGGCTCTGGCAGTCACTGCTCCCTAAGTCACAGCCCGCCCGGGTGGACTGCCCTTTCTGGTCATGTTCTCTCTGGGGTCCAGGACTCGACCCGAGGCGCCGCACCGCCTTCTGGCCTCCTGAGTCCTTGGCCTTCTCCACGGTGACAGTTGCTTTGTCTGTTCTTCTTCTTTTTTAAAAAAGATTTATTTTACTTATTTCTCTCCTCTTCCCCCCGTTGTCTGCTCTCTGTGTCCATTCGTGTGTTCTTCCTTTATCAGCAGCACCAGAATCCATGTCCCTTTTTGTCGCATCTCCTTGTTGCGTCAGCTCTGTGTGTGTGTGGCATCACTCCTGGGCAGGCTGCACTTTCTTTCGCGCTGGGCGGCTCTCCTTACGGGGCGCACTCCTTGCACGTGGGGCTCCCCTACACGGGGGACACCCCTGAGTGGCACGGCACTCCTTGCGCGCATCAGCACTGCGCATGGGCCAGCTCCACACGGGTCAGGAGGCCCGGGGCTTGAACCGCGGACCTCCCATGTGGTAGACGGACGCTCTAGTCGTTGAGCCAAATCCGCCTCCCTGTGCCTGGATCTTCAGGAGAACGCCTCCACCCTCCCACCGTCGGGCTGGCGTGTGCACTAGGGGATTTTGTTTGTTTCTTTAGAAAATCAGGTTAAGGAGCTTCGTTCCGAGTGCCAGTTCCCTACGATTTCTTCTTTTATCACAGATGGGCGGTGGCTGTTGGCAGAGGCCTCCCTGCTCAAGTGAGAAGCCTTTTCTCCTTATTCTGTTCAACCCCCGAATCGCATTGACAATTTTCTGACCCGCTGCTCTCTCTCTTTTCCTTTCTCTCCCACCCCTCAGGCCGTTCCTTTCAGCTGAAACCACTGGCACATTGACCGCTGGATCCCGCTGTGTTACCGCCCTGCTGCCCCTTCCCGTCCACTGGCCCGCCCGGGCCTGCCCCTGCCCCCGCGGCCGCTGTCCTCCCTCTCCTCCCGCCGTGCCTCCCCAGCTCCCGGGGGGCCTTTTCCTGTGTCCTTTCTCGGCTTTTGGTGCTCGCTCTCCGCAGAGAAAAATTGTGGAAAGGGGCGCGATGGCGAGCGGCCTCGGGCCAGGGGCCAGGCCGTCCCCCAGGGACCAGCCCTCAGGGAGCTTGCCGGGCCCCGGGCCAGGAGCACCCGAGGCTGACGGAGGCGGGCCAGGTCCGGCCTCTGCGGCGCCGCGCTCGGCTTTTCCACCTGGAAGGGGCAGAGCTTCCCGCGGCCGCGACGCCGCGGGGCGCAAATCACTTCCCAGGCCCTAACCGGGCGCGTCCGCTGTTCCCGCGCGGGGGTCTCGGCGGGAGGTCCGCGGGGTGAGCGCTAGTACCGCCTGGGCCCGGAGCTGCTTCTGTGTCCCGCGGAGGGACGCGGTCCCCGTCCCCACGGCGCCCGGGATGAGAGAAGGCTGTGGGGAAAACGCGCACGGGAAGGGGGCTGCGCGCGCAACCGGGAGGGTCACAGGCGAGAGAGGACAGAGACGGCCCTGCGTGGGGAGGGGGCTCTCAGCCGAGACCCCCCAAGAGCAGCAGGGGCTGGCGAGGCGAGCGCGGGGGAGAGCTCCGGGCAGCCAGGGGCAGGTGCAAAGGGCCTGGGGCGGGCGGGGGCCCGGTGGGCTGAGGGGACGGCGAGGGCGACAGGAGGGGCGGGGGCCTGCAGGAGCGGGGCGGGGAGGGGCCTGGGGTCCACTCTGCGGTGAGGGACCCCGAGGCGGGGCCGGGGGCTGAGTGGGAGGGGGCGAGGCGGGCAGGTGGGGGGCGTGGGCAGGTGCGGAGCTAGAACTGGAGGCGGAGGGAGAGGAAAGGGGCGACGCGGCGGGTGGGGTGCGGGGCCCGGGGGGCCGGGGCCGCCGCCAGGTGGGCGAGGGGGCCCGGTGCCCGCGCCGGCGCAGCTGGGAGTCGCGGCGGAACTGCCAGGGCGAGCTCGGGGTCCCCCGGGGTCCCCCAGGGCCCCCCGGGGCAGCGGGCGGGGGTCTGTGCGGCGCTGGAATCCGGGGACCTCCTCCCCCGCCCGTCTGTGGCCGGCGGCCCCGCCCGGCACGGGGCTGGGTGGGGGGCCCGGGGTGGGCGGGGGCGGCTGCTCTCCACCAGGTCGTGCTCGGAGCCCCGCCCATGCTCTCCGCTGAGTCCGCCGCTGCCTGGGGAGGGCTGGGAGCGGGGCGCAGGGGGCTCAGTCCTCCTCCCCTTCAACCAGCGGCCCGGGTCCCCCTTGGGGGCGCATCCAGGACCCTGGGGTGCTGCTGGAGTCAGGACGAGGGGTGGGAGCCGCGGGACCCAACCCGGGCTGGGCCAGAGGGGGAGGGCGGGCCCGGGCGGCTTCCTGGAGGAGGCGGCGCGCGGGGGAGGCGGAGAGGGGCATGCGCATGCGCTGCCCGCCGTAAAATGGGGGCGAAGCAGCAACCGGCCCGGACCACCAGGGGGCGGGCTCCGAGCCCGGCGCGGGCGGGAGCGGGCGGGGCGGGGCCAGCAGAAAGGAGGCCTGCGATTGGGCGCGGCGGCCGCGGGGCGGAACTAGCGCGAGGGAGGACGCGATTGGCTGAGGGGCTGAGGCGGGGGCGGGGCCAGCGGCGAGCGGGTGAACGCGATAGGCCCCGGCGGGCGGCGCTGGGCCAATGGGCGGCCCCGGGCGCGACGAAGGCCCGGGGTCGGTGTCCTGGGGGGGAAACTGAGGCTCAGGGCGGCCGCCCCTTCGCGCGGGCCCCGGAGCAGGCAGGGCGGCGTGGGCTTCGCCCCCGGGGCTCCCTAAACCGGCGGCTGCCCCGGCGCCGCCCCCAGATTTACAGGCGAGGAAACTGAGGCAGGAGGAGCGAAGCTGCGAGTCCGGGAGATGCTGATCCCAGTGTTGGGGAACCGGCGTCCCGGCCGCTCAGGGTCCTGGGGCCCAGCCCGACCCTCTGCCCAGCTCGAGGCTGCCCCCCGCTCGTGCCGGCTGCACCCCATTCCTGTCCTCTCTGCACCCCACTCGTGCCGGCTGCACCCCATTCCTGTCCTCTCTGCACCCACTCGTGCCGGCTGCACCCCATTCCTGTCCTCTCTGCACCCCACTCGTGCCGGCTGCACCCCATTCCTGTCCTCTCTGCACCCCACTCGTGCCGGCTGCACCCCATTCCTGTCCTCTCTGCACCCCACTTGTGCCAGCTGCACCCCATTCCTTTGTCCTCTCCACACCCCACTTGTGCCAGCTGCACCCCATTCCTTTGTCCTCTCCACACCCCACTCGTGCTGGCTGCACCCCATTCCTGTCCTCTCTGCACCCCACTTGTGCCAGCTGCACCCCATTCCTTCCTCTCTGCACCCCGCTCGTGCCGGCTGCACCCCATTCCTGTCCTCTCTGCACCCACTCGTGCCAGCTGCACCCCATTCCTGTCCTCTCTGCACCCCACTTGTGCCAGCTGCACCCCATTCCTGTCCTCTCTGCACCCCACTTGTGCCAGCTGCACCCCATTCCTGTCCTCTCTGCACCCCACTTGTGCCGGCTGCACCCCATTCCTGTCCTCTCTGCACCCCACTCGTGCTGGCTGCACCCCATTCCTGTCCTCTCTGCACCCCACTTGTGCCCAGGGCTGCACCCCATTTCTTTGTCCTCTCCACACCCTATTTGTGCCCAGGGCTGCACCCCATTCCTGTCCTCTCCACACCCCACTCGTGCTGGCTGCACCCCATTCCTGTCCTCTCCACACCCCGGCCTAGGAGGGGGCAGCACTCAGAACACACACCCCGACAGCCAGGAGCCAGATCTGGAACCGGGGTGTCTGCCCGACGCCCCCAGGGCTGCCGGCCCCGTCCGTGGCCCCTCGATGCCGAGACACGTGGGCGACTCGAGGCGCGCATGCGCCGGGGCTCCTAAGCGCAAAAGGGCTGCTGGGGCGCCGAGCTGAGGCTTAATCCAGCCCCGGGCGCCAGCTTCCTCCCGGGGGAGACGCGGGCGGCTGCGCCGGCTGTTTTTTCGGAGAGTTATTTGTGGCCAGCCGGTGTCCAAAGCAAAAGGCTAAATTACAAAAATAACCAGCCCTCCAGGGCAACGCAAAGAGTTGGTGACGCAGGAGCCCCGTGTGGTGCTCTGTGTTCATTTTGTAAGTTCACAATCTTTACTATGCACTTCCTGTTTATGCGTGTTCGTGTGTGAATGATATACTTAAATAAAAAGTAAAAAAATATAACAACTAGCACGGCCAGCCCTTAGCCCCCGGGGTGGGCTGCACAGCGGCCACGTTTTACTACTTTAATCTCATAATGACCCCTAATCTAGGGGCTGACCTTACAGCTGTTTAAGAGGCTGGGAAACTGAGGCCCAGGACAGTCCTGGGATTTGAACGCCGGCAGGCTGGGGGCTCGTGCCCTTTTTTATTTTCCTCTGGAGGAGCCAGGAATTGAACCCAGGGCCTCTGCCGCGGGCAGGCGCTCGGCCGCTGAGCTGCCTCCGCTCCCCGGTTTCGTGGGCCGTGTCATCCTCAGCCTCGTGTCTCATGTGGGGGACAGGCGGGGGACAGGCCCAGGGGGTCACTGGGACTGCTTGGCTCCTCCATCCCTCTGGACCCGCCCCGAAGGCCGGCCCACCCCGACACAGCCCCTGGGGCTTTTTTGTTGTTGTTTTAAAGATTTATTTTACTTATTTATTTCTCTCCCCTTCCCCCCACCCTGGTTGTCTGCTCTCTGTGTCTCTGTGTCAGGCCACGCGGCAGCTTCGGCCTGGACCCCGCTGGGGGCAGCGACGGGAGGGGAGGGGCGGGGCAGGACCCCGTTGGGGGGTGCAGTTGGCTGTGGCCTGCCCAGAGCCCCTCCCACTGGCACAGAAACACCCCCAGAACGGGTGCCTCCCTCCCCCATCTCGGGGTCCCCCCGGCCCACCCCAGGGGCCTAGAGGAGATGCAGGGGCCAACGCAGGGGCAGGTCCTGGGGACCGAGGGGGGGACAGCGGGCGGGGCTTGGGGTCCTTGGTCCTGGGCTGCGAAGGGCCCCGAGCCTCCTCCCTTCTGCACGCGTATTGAGCGCCTGCTGTGTACCAGGCATGCTCCCCAATCCTTAGGGCCAGATTAATTCATCCGTCCACCCTCCACTCTCACCCGCGGCCTCCACAAATCCCCGGGCCCCGGCCCTGCCCGCGCCTCCCGCACTCCCGCCTCTCCTGCCGCCCCCGCTGTCTCCTGCGGCCCCGTCCCCCCACCCCTGACGTCCCCTGCAGCCCCGTCCCCCCACTTCCCCTGCAGCCCCCACTGTCTCCTGCACCCCCACTGTCCCCTGCAGCCCCCCACTATCTCCTGCAGCCCCCACTGTCTCCTGAAGCCCCCTCCCCCTCCCCCCACGTCCCCTGCACCCCCACTGTCTCCTGCAGCCCCGTCCCCCCACTTCCCCTGCAGCCCCCCCACTGTCTCCTGCAGGCCCCACGTCCCCGGCAGCCCCCCACTATCTCCTGCACCCCCACTGTCTCCTGCATCCCCGTCCCCCCACTTCCCCTGCAGCCCCCCCACTGTCTCCTGCACCCCCACTTCCCCGGCAGCCCCCCACTATCTCCTGCACCCTCCACTGTCTCCTGCAGCCCCCCCACTGTCTCCTGCACTCCCCACTGTCACCTCCACCCCCCATCCCCTGCAGCCCCCCACTGTCCCCTGCAGCCCCCCCCGTCCCCTGCAGCCCCGTCCCCCCACTTCCCCTGCAGCCCCCCCCCGTCCCCTGCAGCCTCGCACAGGCTCTGCTGGCCCCACAGGAGATGCTCGTCCTTCCACTGGCCTCGGGCACTGCCCCCCAGGTGCTCAACGCCCCTGCTACCTCAGGTCCTGGCTGCAGCACCGCCTCCTCCTCCTCCGGGAAGTCCTCCCGGGTCAGACGCCGGCCAGGGTCCCAGATCCCATTTAGCCGCTTGACCTCTGACCCTCAGGTTTCCTTCAGGCGTTCACTCAGCGCACAGGCGGGCTGTCACGAGGATGACACGAGCTTGCACAACTGCGCTGAGCGACGGCGACGGCGACGCGCTGGATGCACGTGGACAGGGTCTGCGTGGGAGGGCGGGGCCGGCCCCCCGTGTGGGCCTGGGGGGGCGACACGGCTCGGCCACCTCTTTCCGCCAGGGGCCCTTTCCAGGGAGAACGACCTGGACGCACAGGAAAATGCTCCAAGCCGCTGGACTGGCCGCAGCCCCGGGCTGGACACGTCCACGACCAGGTAAGCGGAGAGGCCTGGAAAACCGGCACCCGGTGGCTACAATAACAACGATAAACAAAATAAAAAAAAAAAAACAGAAAGTAACAAGCGTGGGAGAAACCCGAACCCTCCCGCGTGGTCGCGAGGACGTAAAAGGGCGCAGCGGCCGGGGAAAGCGGTTTGGCGGCTCCTCGAGAAGGAAAGCGCGGAGTTACCCCACGGCCCGGCAGCCCCACGCCGCTCGGGAGATGCACAAGAAGAGGAGCAGGCGCTCAGACAAAACCCCGGCCACCGCGTCCCCGGCTGCGGTGCTCACGGCGGCCCCCAGGTGGCAGCACCAGGCCCCGTGGACACGCGTGGGTCCCCGTCCGGCGGGGGCGACGCGCGCCACGACTCCACCTGCGCGAAACGCCAGGACAGGCAGGGCCCCGGGCGCGGGCAGCAGCCGGGGGCCAGGGGCCGGGGTGAGCGCGGGCAGGGTTTGCACCGGGTGATGAGAACTTTCTGGAATTAGGGGAGACGGCTGTTCAGCATCGTGGGTGCCCCGATCCCACTGAACTGTGCGCCCCGAGGCGGGTAAAGCGGCGATTTCTACGTTGTGTAGGTTTCCTAACAAAAGAGGAAAAACGCTGGTGTGTGGGAGGACCACACCGCCGCGCACCTGCCCCTCGCCATGACCAGAGGCGCGAGGTCCCCTCTGATCCCGTTTGGGTGACGTTTAAAACCAGAGAAGGGGAGCAGAGGTCGCTCAGCGGTTGAGCACCTGCCTCCCACTCACGAGGTCCCGGGTTCGATCCCCATTACTTCCGAAAAACAAACAAGCACACAAACGAGAAACCATCTCTGGGTCAAGAGCCCGAGTAACTCGGTGGTTGAGCACCAGTTTCCCACTTACGAGGTCCCGGGTTCAATCCCCGGCCCCGATACCTCAAAACAAAAAACTAAAAAATGATGAAAACCAGGTAAGACTGTGTTACAGCAACACGGGACAGGCCAGGGGACACCAGCGGGGAGGGGGTCCACGGCATCCAGGCTAACCCTCCGCCCAAACTTCCAAGAGGAGGAAGAATTGCAGGGGGGAAGCTGGGACCCCCCGGCGGCCTTGGGGGGGGGCAGGCTGTGTCCCCACAGGTGCTGTCACCTGGCCCCTCTGCGGCCGTGGACAGAGGCGGGAGGGCAGGGCCCCGAGTGGGATGCCTGGGGTTTGGGAAATGACCCTCAGGTGCCTCTTCCTCTGGGGAGGGGCTTCCCAGGCCCCCCGCCCCAAAGACCAAGGGGGGGAGGGACTCTTCTCTGCAAACTGGAACCCCGTGGAGACATGTCTTGGCATCTCGAGACCCCCCAAAAGCAACCGGAATTAATATCAAAGCCAGACCTTGGCCTCTGGCGCAGGGAAGCTCCGGGTTCGAATCCTGCCCCGGTCCGGTCCAGAAGTCCGTATGGCAGCCTTCCCGTCCTGCTCCAGGCCAGGGACCCAGGGAGCCTCAGGCCGGGGAGACGCGGCCTGACCCCGGCCACTGCTCAGAGCAACCACGAGGAAATCACGGGCGCCAGGACGCGAGCCGGACAGGGCGGCAGCCAAGTGGGGGCGGCGGGGACAGAGGAAGGATGCGGGCCCCAAGGAGAGAGGAAGTTAGAGTGTCGAGGCTGGCGGCCCCGCGGCCGTTACACCCTGGCCAGGAGGAAGTTGGGAGAAGGAGAGGCGGCGGGCGGGACGCCGAGGCGCCCGGGGCCTTCCTCTCCCGGCCTCTTAAACGGCCGCAGGCACGGCGGCTGCCTCGTGGACCTGGGCTCGTAGGCAAGGCGCTAATGGAGTAAAATGACACCGAAGGCGCTGCGTGTGTCGCCAGCTCATCGCTTTCTCCCCTCCGAACCTTGGCACTTGCTGTAACTTGCTCTGGCCCCATCAGCCCCGACCCCGCACGCTTACTGAACTCCTACACATCCCTCAAAGCCCTAAGGACAAGAGGAGTTTTGTTTCTCTGGCCAAAACCGAGACTCGGGGCCCAGTGCGCGGGGAGCGCGGGGCGGGCCCCGAGTCCCCTGCAGTCACGTGACGCGCGCTCCCGAATGAATGAATGAATGAATGAATGATGGGCCGGGCGGGGGCCCAGGGCAGGGCCCGGAGTCGGCCGAGGGCCTCTGCGCCCCCAGCCCCCGCGCGCGCCGAGCCCGAGGGGCCACGGGCGGGCGGACAAAGGCGCGCGGCGGGCGGGGGGCTCGCGGGCGGGGCGGCGCCTGCGGCCAGCGCGGCCGGGGCCTTTAAGGGGCGGGGCCCGCGCCCGGCGCGCCGCCTTCTGATTGGCCGCGGGTGACGTCACGGCGGGGCGGGGCGGCGCCTGCGGCCAGCGCGGCCGGGGCCTTTAAGGGGCGGGGCCCGCGCCCGGCGCGCCGCCTCCCGATTGGCCGCGGGTGACGTCACGGCGGGGCGGGGCGGGGCGGCGCCTGCGGCTCCCGCGCGGCCGGGGCCTTTAAGGGGCGGGGCCCGCGCCCGGCGCGCCGCCTCCCGATTGGCCGCGGGTGACGTCACGGCGGGGCGGGGCGGGGCGGGCGCGGCGGCGCGAAGATGGCGGCGGGGCCTGCGCGGCCGGGGGCGGCGGGCGCGGCGGGGGCGGCGGGGGCGCTGCTGCTCGTGGTGGGCGGCGAGTGCGGGCGCCCCGCGCTGCTGGGCTACGCGCGGGAGCAGCTGGAGCGAGGTCGGCGGCCGGGCCGGGCCGGGGGGCGGGGGGCGGGGGCGGGGGGAGGGGGAGGGGAGAGGGGGGGAGGGGGGAGGGGGAGGGGAGGGGTCCCGGGGGGGGAGCGAGCGCCCGGGGGGCCTGGGGGGACCTGGGGGCGATCGCGGGGTCGCGGGGGGCCCGGGATGAGCGCGGGGCACGGGGAAGGGGGGCCCGGGGAAGGGGGAGGGGGGCGCGGGGCCACCTCGGGGGGGGGGGGGACCCGGGGGTCGGGGCCGCCCCCCCCCCCCTCCGGGCGCAGGCCCAGGCGCTCCCCGCGGGCGCCCCCTGGGGTCACGGCCGGGCCTCGGGCCCGCGCTCGTGGGGAGGGGCCCGCGCTGCAGCCCCGCGGGGCGCCCCCTCTCCGCCCCCGGGGTCCGTCATGCGCCAAGTGGGTCGCGCGCGCAGACGCCCCCCCTTCCCCCGGCGGCCAGGCCCCCCGGCCCTGCGCCCCAGGCCCCTTTCGGGGCGCCCCACCTCCCTGCAGCGGGTGGGGGCAGGGCGGGGCCGGGGGGCCTCGTGCCGGGGGGGGGGGTGGGGGGTCCCTGCGGGTGCGGGCAGGGAGGGCGCCGGGCCAGGCCCGCGGGGCGCGCTTTCCGCACTGGGCGCGGCCGGGGTGGCCTGGGGCACCTGAAAGCACCGGGTGAGTCAGGCGGCACCTGTGCCCTCACCTGGCAGCGCTGGGGTTCACCCCTGCCCCACCCTCAGAAGCACCCAGGGGCGTGTCCCGAGCACCCATGGGCCGGTGCAGGGATGCGCGGGGTCAGGGTGGGGAAGGGCCCACAGCTTTAGGCGCGCCTTGGCAGGTGGGCTTGGAAGGGCCAGTAGGGTGGGGAGGGGGCGTCCCCAGGAGAGAGGCCGGGTGGGGCCTGGGGTGGCACTGCCCGGCAGGTGGGGGGGCTGGGGGTCCGCGTCCGGGGGTGCTGGGACAGGTGGGGGGGCGGCCGGCTCACACCCCCTGCCCCGCCAGGTGTCCGCTCCTGGGACGTGGACCCCGGCGTGTGCAGCCTGGACGAGCAGCTGAAGGCCTTCGTGTCCCGCCACTCGGCCACCTTCTCCAGCATCGTGAAAGGTGGGGTGGCGGCAGGGCTGGCGCGTCGCGCCGCTGCACCGATGGGGAAACCGAGGCGTGGGGGGGCCGGGACCCTGGCTCTCGGGGGGCTGGGAAGCAGGGCCTGGGCGTGGCCGGTGGAGGGAGGGGCCTCACGGGCCTGGCACACAGTAGGCGCTCAACGCACGGGGACCCGGGAGGCGCGAGGCGGGGGCTGTGGGGTGCCCGGGGGCCGCGGGGCGGGGCCCGCGTGTCGCCATAGGCTCCTGCTGAGTCACCCTGGCGGTCGGCGGCAGGAAGTGACCGTCCCTCGTCCCGGCCGGTCCTCGCGGCTCCCTGACCCCTCGCGGGCGGGGCTGGGAGTCCCGTCCACTCACGGCGCGGCAGCCGCGTGCCCGCCCCGTGCCTTGATCTCCCCGATGCGCCCTAGGGAGCACCACTGGCGGGGTCCGAGCTGGGGACGGGGGCCTCGGGGCCTCGCAGAGGGCACGGCGCAGGCTGTGGGCGCCGGAACCCGCCCTGCCCGCGCTCCTCGGCCTCCTGGGCTCGTGCCTGGCCGGGAGACGGGGCGCCCGAGGGGCTCACAGCCCTGGATGCCCGAGCCAAAACCAGGGGGGCCTGGCTCCCGCTCCTGCCCCCCGACGTCTGCCTGTCCGTGTCCCAAGGCCCGGTCGGGGCTCCCCCACCCCGCGTGGCCTCGTCCGAAGGACATGTCTTCAGGGGCCCCCGTTTGCAGACAGAGTCACGTCCGCGGGGCGGGGGGTGCCTCGACCGGCCCTTGGGGGACACGGTCGCCCCACCGGGCGCCCGGTGCTCGGCCCGATGAGGGGGCTGCTGCGCGGGCGCCGCCGTGAGGGCTGCTGGGCTCACACCCGCTACCCGCAGGCCAGCGCAGCCTGCACCACCGCGGAGACGCCCTGGAGACGCTGGTTCTGCTCAACCCATCGGACAAGTCCCTGTGTGACGAGGTAGGACGGCGCCCCGGGGGTCCCCGGAGCTCGGCCCCAGCTCCCAGGCCCACAGGGGAGACAGAGTGTCAGGAACGGCCACAGGGAGTCCAGGGGGAGCAGGGCGGGCTTCCTGGCAGAGGCGACGCGGGGCCGGGCGTTGCAGGATGAGCAGGAGTCTGCCAAGGGCACAGGGGGGGCTCCGAGCTCCTTCCCGGCGCACGGCAGGGACACAGTCTAGGGTCGGGGGTGCACCCGGGGTGCCGGCTGCGTCCTGCGGGGGCACGCCCTTGATGCTGTGCCCTCCTCAGCTCCGGAACCTTCTGCTGGACCCCGCCCCGCACAAGCTGCTGGTGCTGGCAGGGCCCTGCCTGGAGGACACGGGGGAGCTGCTGCTGCAGACGGGCGGCTTCTCGCCCCACCACTTCCTGCAGGTCCTGGCGGACAAAGAGGTGCGCCCCCCCACCCCACCTCCGTGCGGGCATCCGGGGTGCCGGGGGCCAGACTGACCCCCGAGGCGGGGCGTGAACCTGAGCCCGCGTGGAGCCGAGTCACGCTGCGTGCCTGGGTCCTCGGGGCTGTTGGGAAGGTCGGGTGAAGCCCCCAGTGTCCCCAGGCAGGAGATCAGGGGGCGGCTAAGGGGGAGCGGCTCCCCAAAGGGCTGCGTGTGGAGAACGGTGAGTGCAAAGGGCCTGGGGCAGTGAGGGGCTCGGGCGGTCTGGGGCCCGGCAGGGCGTCTCGCTCTGGGGTTTCGGCGGAGGGGCCTGGGTGAGTCGGGGGGCGTCCTCACGCGCCACCCCACCCGCAGGTTGGGGAGCTCCTGGCCTCCACGCCCGCGCCCCCCGCCCCGCCGACGCTCACCATCGCCTGCCCGGCCTTCGGGGGCTGGGACCGGCTGGCGTCGGGCGCGCCCGGCCTGGGGGGCCGCGTGCGGCTGCGGCTGAACCCCCCGGCGCAGCTGCCGGCCTCCGAGGGCCTGCGCGAGTTCGTGGAGTACGTGGCGGAGTCGCTGGAGCCGCCGTCGCCCTTCGAGCTGCTGGAGCCGCCGGCCGCCGCCGGCTTCCTCAAGATCGCGCGGCCCTGCTGCTACGTGTTCCCCGGCGGCCTGGGCGACGCCGCCTTCTTCGCCGTCAGCGGCTTCACCGTGCTGGTCAACGGCGGCTCCAGCCCGCGGTCCAGCTTCTGGAAGCTGGTGCGCCACCTGGACCGCGTGGACGCCGTGCTGGTGACGCACGCGGGCGCCGACAGCCTGCCCGGCCTCAACAGCCTGCTGCGGCGCAAGGTGGCCGAGCGCGAGGCGGCGGGCGCGGCCGGCGGGGACGACGCGCTGCGCAGCCTCGTGTCGCCCGACCTGGGCGTCGTGTTCCTGAACGCGCGCGGCGCGCCCGGGGCCCCGGCGGCCGAGGCGCCGCTGGTGCGCGGCGAGGACGAGGCGGCGCTGGCGCTGCGCCTGCTGGGCCGCCTGGGCATCGCGCCCCTGCCCCTGCGCCGCGGCCCGCAGCCCGCGCAGCCCGCCGTGCTCTTCCAGAAGCTCGGCGTGGGCCGCCTGGACCTGTACGTGCTGCACCCCGCGGCCGAGCCCGAGCCCGCGCCCTCGGCGTGCGCGCTGCTGGTGTGGCGGCCCGCGGGCGCCGGCGACAAGGTGGTGCGCGCGCTCTTCCCGGGGCGCACGCCGCCCGCGCGCCTCCTCGAGGGCCTGGCGCGCCTGCAGCACCTGCGCTTCCTGCGCGAGCCCGCGGTCACCGCGCGCGACCTGGACGCGCCGCCGCGCGCCGACAGCCGCGAGAGCCTGGGCTCGCGCGACAGCCTGCGGCGGGAGGGCCGGCCGGCGTCCGCCAGGCCCGGCCAGGAGCGCCCCGGGGCCCCCCGCAAGGAGCCGGCACGGCCCGAGAGGGAGACCCGGGTCCCCGGAGCGCGCGATGCGAAGAGAGAGCCCCGGCCCGGCAGCGCCCGGACACAGCCCCGGGACGCGCGGCGTGTGGCATCCGCGCCCGACCCCAAAAAGGCGGGGGCCCCTGGGACCAAACCCCGGAGGGCGCCCGGGGCCCCTGCAGAGGGGCCGCACAGCACCCCCAGCTTCCGCTGCGCCGAAGGAGGGACCCCCCCGGGCCCCGGCGGCGGCTCCCCCGCCTCCCCGCTGGCGGCCACGCCCGGCCTGGAGCACAGCCTGGAGCTGGGCCCGAGCCCGGGGGGCGGGGAGGGCCCCGAGACCAGCCCGCCGCGCCCGCGCTCGCCCGAGCCCCCCGAGCCCCCCGAGCCCCGCCCCGGGCCCGACGGCTCCGGGCGCCTGTCCCTGAGCCCGCTGCGCGCCGGGGAGCCCGCGCCCGACGCCTCGCCCACCGTGACCACGCCCTCGCTGCCCGCCGAGGTGGGCTCCCCGCACTCCACCGAGGTGGACGAGTCGCTGTCCGTGTCCTCCGAGCAGGTGCTGCCGCCGGCCGCGGGCGAGGCGGGACTGGTGCTCCCGCTGCGCGGCCCCCCGCGCGCGCCGCTCCGCCTCGCCGCACGACGTGGACCTGTGTCTGGTGTCGCCCTGCGAGTTCGAGCACCGCAAGGGCGCGCCCCGCGGCCTCGCCCGGCGGCTCCGACGGCAGCAGCGCGCGGTCCCAGCAGCGGGCGGGCGGCCCGGGGCCCGAGGAGACGCCCCCCACGTCCGTCAGCGAGTCCCTGCCCACCCTGTCCGACTCCGACCCCCTGCCCGCCGCGCCCGGCCCCGTCGACTCCGACGAGGACCCCGAGAGCTTGGAGTGTCCTCGCCGCCGCGACCCGCCGCCCGCCCCGCTCAAGGACCCCCGCCCGCTGCCCGCTGCCCCCGGCATCTGCATGGTGGACCCCGAGCTGCTGCCCCCCGAGCGGGCCCGGAGGCCCCCTGCTCGCTCCGGCTCCGGCCCGGGCCCGGCCGGCCCCAGAGCCGCTCCAGCGGCCGCTGCCAAGGCCAAGGCGCTGGCCAGTGGGGACCGGGCTGCGCGGCCGTCCAGCGCCCGGGGAGCGCCCGGCGAGAAGGCTGGCGCGGCGCCCCTGTCTCGGAAGCCCTCCGTCCCCAAAGCGGCCGCACGGGCAGTGTCGGGTGAGTGCAGGGCGCGCCCGCGGGTCCGCTGGGAGTTTCCCACCCGCAGGTCGGGAGGTGGAGAGGGAGGGGCGCCCTCAGCAGGAACCACGTTTCCTTTCAGGTGCCGCCTTCTCCGGGGGTCCCTAGAGCGTGCGCCCCAGCCAGGCTCAGGACCCGCGGGGGGAGGTGGGGCGGGGCCACTTAGGGACCCGGCCACGTGGGGACCCCGTCCAGACCCCGGAGGACGGGACTGCAGCACGAGCAGCTCGGGCCCTCGAGCCCCCGTTGCTGGCGGGTCCCAGTTCCCAGCTCCGCCCGCAGCCCCTGGGGGCGCGCCGCCTCGGGCTCCATGCAGCTCTGGCCCTGAGCCACGTCTGGACAGGCCACCCGTGCAGCGGGCCCGGGCGGCTCGGGGGCTCTTCTCGGCCCGCGGGGTCCCGCGCTCTTAGCTCAGCGCGCCCAGAGCCTCGGGCCGGCGGCTGGGAGAAGGGCGGGGGGGCGGGGGGGGGGCCGGGGTCCTCACTGGCGCGGCTCACGGAGGGTGTCCTCCCGGCTGGACTGGGTTCCGGGGGTCCCCAGGCCCTGCTCCCGACGCGGTGGCGGGAAGGGGTGGCACCCACGGCCGGGTAGGTCCACACGGGGCAGCTGTTGTCCAAAAGGGGCTCTCCAGGGCGGGGAGCACGCGGCCCCCTCCCGGCGCTCCTGCGGCTCAGGGAAACCGAGGCTGGGGGGCGCCACTCACCCCAAGCTTGTCCGCCCCGTAGCGCCCACCCGGGCTCCTGAGACCCCCGCCCTCACTCCCAGCGGGTGGGGGGAGCCCCCTCCTCGCTCCGGCCGGGGAGGGGCTTTGACCAGCCCCCCTCCCCGCAGGGACCGCCGGCAGCCGGTCAGGGGGCGCGGTGGCCGCCCCCGGCAGCCCCGTCTACGTGGACCTGGCCTACCTGCCCGGGGGGCGCAGCGCGCAGCAGGTGGGCGAGGAGTTCTTCTCGCGGGTGCGCGCGCTCTGCTACGTCATCAGCGGCCAGGACCAGGGCAAGGAGACGGCGCTGCGCGGCATCCTGGACGCGCTGCTGGCGGCCAAGGCGCGGTGGGACCGCGAGCTGCAGGTGCGCGCCCCCCTGCCCTCCCCCTCCCCTCCCCTCTCCTCTCCTCCTAGCTCCCTGGAGTCGGAAGGCGTGGGGGTGCGCATGCGCTCGTCCCTGGCGGACCCAGCGCAATGGGAGCCTAGCCGGGGGGGCGTGGTCAAACCCGGGGGCGTGGCCAACCCCTCCCCGGACGTGGGGGGGCGTGGCCGACGGGGCTGTAACCTGGCGGGGGCGTGGTCGGGCCTGGGGGCGTGGCCGGGGGCGGAACCCGGTGGGGGCATGGCTGGATCCAGGGACATGGCTGGGACAGGGGCATGGTCTGGTGGGAGTGGTCGGCCCGGGCCGGACCATAACCTGGTGTGGGCGTGGCCGACGGCTGTAATCTGCTGTGGGCGTGGCCGGCCCGGGGCGTGGCCTGGTATGGCCTGCGGGGCTGTAATCTGGTGAGGGTGTGGCCGGCCCTGGGCGTGGTCTGGTGTGGGCGTGGTCTGGCGTGGGCGTGGCCGACGACTGTAATCTGGTGTGGGCGTGGCCGGCCCAGGGGCGTGGCCTGGTATGGCCTGCGGGGCTGTAATCTGGTGAGGGTGTGGCCAGGCCCGGGGGCGTGGTGTGGGCGTGGCGGGCCCTGGGCGTGGTCTGGCGGGGGCGGCCCCGGGGGCGTGATGTGGGCGTGGCCGACCCAGGGCTGGTCTGGGCGTGGGTGGCCCGGGGGCGTGGTGTGGGCGTGGCGGGCCCTGGGCGTGGTCTGGCGGGGGCGGCCCCGGGGGCGTGATGTGGGTGTGGCCGACCCAGGGCTGGTCTGGGCGTGGGCGGCCCGGGGGCGTGGTCTGGCGGGGGCGGCCCCGGGGGCGTGATGTGGGCGTGGCCGACCCAGGTCTGGTCTGGTCTGGGCGTGGGCGGCCCGGGGGCGTGGTGTGGGCGTGGCCGGGGGCGTGGCCTGGCATGGTCTGCGGGGCTGTAATCTGGTGAGGGTGTGGCCAGGACGGGGGGCGGGGCATGGCCTAGCGTGGGCGTGGCTAGCATGGGCGTGGGCGGTGGCCCGGGGGCGTGGTGCGGGCGTGGTCTGGCGGGGCGGCCCGGGGGCGTGGCCGGTGGCCTGGGGGCGTGGTGTGGGCGGGGCCGGCGGCGCCCTCACCTGCGCCCCCCGCAGGTCACCGTGGTCCCCACCTTCGAGTCGGCGGCCATGCGCGAGTGGTACCAGGAGACGCGCGCGGCGCAGCAGGCGCTCGGCGTGACGGTGCTGGGCAGCAGCAGCACGGTGGCCATGCAGGACGAGACCTTCCCCGCCTGCAAGGTGGAGTTCTAGCCCCGGGAATAAACGCCTGCCCCCGGCTGCCGCCTCTTCCTTCTGGCTCGCTGGCGGGGAAACTGAGGCGGGGCGGGCCTTCCAGCGCACACACCTGCGACGGCTGCAACCCCCCCCCCAATCAGGCCCCGAGACTGACCGCGGGTGGTGGTGCGTGGAGGGGAGTGGGAGGGGGGCTGTGGGGGGGTGAGGAGCCTGCTTCCAGTGTGGGGGGGGGCGGTCCCCTAAACGGCTCCCTCCGGGTGCTGGCCGCGGCCTGGGGAAGGGGTCTCTGCAGGTGTGCGGCCGTGAGGGTCCCAGATGACGCCCACTGGGTTATCCGGCGCCCCCTGAACCCAGCGGCAGGTGTCCCTAGGGAAGGAGGCAGCAGGCACGGGGAGGGGGCCGGGGTGGCAGGGCGGGGGCCACAGCAGCTGGGAGGGGCAGGGTCCCCCCCCCAGAGCTGCGGGGTGACAGAACCCTGCCAGTCAATTCCCGCTGTTTTCAAACGAAGATCACGGCCTGTCCTGAGCCGGTGCAGACGACTCCACGTGGCCTGTGGTCCCGAAGGGTGTCCCCGTGTGGACCCTGTGTCCACAGGCGATGCCAGAGGCAGAGCCACCGGCCAGTGCAGGCTGTGCGATTCAAGCTGAAATTAAACGTAGAGAAGGACAAGCCGGAGTGAAATGGGAGGGCCCTAAAATCCTCATGTTATTTGAAGAGGGCCACGTTTAATTTGGATGAGCAAAGTAAGAATATTTAAAGTTTCTACAGTAGAAATAGTCCATAACCTTCACATCAGTAGAGGAGGAAAATTAGAGTTAAAATGAATGAGAAAATTCAATAGAAGGCTCATAAAGGTGGTGGTACACATGGAAAGCCCAAAGATCATGGAAATACATAAAAATTGCTGGTATTTTTAGAAAATATAAACAGATGAAAATTCTACTTAAAAGGTAGTGTCAGGCTTTTTTTTTTTTTTAACTCAAGCTCTATGTTGGTTACAAGAAATGCTTAAGTTAAAGATGCTGAAAAATTTAAAGGATGGGAAAAGATAAATCTGGTAAATATTTTAAAAAGCAAATTGGAAAAATTAAAGCAGATATAGTCATGCCAATAATAAAGTTATATTTTTGGTATGTTCCTGGAAATAAGGCGCATCAAATCAGACCTTTTACTTAAGCAAGATCTAACCGTTCCAAACTTGTACACACTTAATAACAGAGCCCCAAAATGCATAAAGCTAAGAGTCACTGGAGGACATCACAAGTTAGTCTTCTTTTCCTTATAGTCTAATAAATTTCCTAAAATTGATATGTTTCAAGGAAGAACTCCACCTGGTCTTGGTAAACTTGTGGAAATCTGGGCTTTTCACTCTCAGTCCTTGGTGGTTCTCCCGTTGCCGCTGTGTCCCTCCTCACATGGGCCTCAGGTCACGAGACGGGGGCTCCGGCAGCTGCCACATTTCCTTGGACACGGCAGGTGACAGGAGCCTGCCCACAGCTGAGCAGGGAAGCTCCCCCTGCCTTGAACCCAAGACCCCCAACACCCCTCCGTGCTGCTCACTGTTCCCCGCAGAGTTCCTTTTGCCTCAGGCAGCTGGTGATTGTCTGAGGCCGTGGGGCGCTCTGGGCCCTGCGGGCGCTGCTCTCCCGCTGGGGGATGAAAGCGTACGTGGATGAGCGGGGCCGTGTGCCAATAAAACTTTATTGACACAAACAGCAGTGGGCCAGACGCCTGGTCTGGGGCCTCCGTCCCTAACCGTTTCCCACCCATGTGGGGCCTGGGGAGCTGTTTGGGGAAGGAAAGACCCCCGAGGCAGGATTTTGGCATGAATTATTAATAGAATGTTTTCAGGTACAAGGAAGGGGCCTGCTGTTGTTTTTTGAACAAATGAAGTGAAAGGGGAATTTATCGGCCGCCACGCCTGGAGTCCAGGAGGGTGCAGCCTTGCGCACGGCTGGCCGGCGGTGGCACTGTCCAGCTTGGCCCTGCCCCTCTGTCCCTTTGAGCTGGGCCTGCAGCGCTGCGTGCCCAGGCTGGGGTGCTCGGCCCTCGGGCTCAGCGGGGGGGCTGCCCCAGCCCCCGCCTTCCCGGCCCTGCCCGCAGCCGTCACCCTGCCGGGCTCCTTCCCCTGGCTCTGAGGTGGGCTCTGTCTTCCCTCCCCCCCATCGTCTATTTGCGTCCGTCTGTCTCTCTACCTCTTGTCTATCTTTGTCTCCCACCAGCAGCTGTCTGGCCCAGCCCGGCTGCACTCTGCTGGGAGCACTAAAAATACCTCCCGAGCACCTGGGGGCCGTTGAGTGGGGGGGGCAGGAGCAGCTGGCAGCCCCCACATCCTGCCCACCTGCGCCCCCAGGGCTGCCGCCGCCCCCGCGTTCGCTGCTGCCCTTAGCGGGCAGGCGTCCTGCCGGCCCCGCAGCTGCCGGCAGACGCGCCCACGGGGTCCTGGGCAGAGGTGGGGCCAGGGCCCGAGGCGAGGTGCCGGCCGCATCCGGAGAGGGGGGCGCGCGGGGCTGCAGAGTCGGCCCGGTCCAGGCCCACCTGCTCCACCTCCGGGGAGCCCCCCGGCCCCCCTGGCGCTTTCATGCCACCCCATCCATGGCCACATTTCCGCGTCCACCTGTACCTCGTTTGTTCCTACACGCTGACTTACGTCCGTCCTCCCTGCAGATGGAGCCATGAGGGCAGGGCCAGGCTGCCACGGGGTCCCCAGTGCCCAGGACACAGGCTAGCAGTAGCTTCACACAGTAGGTGCCCACCTCCAGCACACAGTAGGTGCTTACCACCCTCTGGCACAGTGGGTGCCCACACCCCAGCTCACAGTAGGTGCTTACCACCCGCTGGCACACAGTGGGTGCCCACACCCCAGCTCACAGTAGGTGCTCGCCACACACTGGCACACAGTAGGTGCTCATCACCGGCCAGCACACAGTAGGTGTCCAGGAGAAGTTGTAGTACTCTGCAGTACTTACTGGGTGACTGCAGGCCCCTGGCTTAACCTCTCTGGGTATTGCCCCCCTCCTTGGCCGCCTGGGGCTATACTGGGGGGTTGGGACCCCAATTTCCTTCCACTGCCTGCTCGGCCGGTGCCCCCTTGGAGCATCACCACCTGTCCCCGAGCCTCAGTTGCCTTCAAACAGGAGCCACTGCCCTCCCCCCCAGGGAAGCAAGGGGCTCCGGGGAGGCCAGAGGGGGGCTCTCCAGTTGAGGGCCCACGAGGGGCTGAGTGCTGAAGGCAGATGCAGAGGGGGCCGTCCCCAGGTGCAGGACGGGCAGGTGCAGCAGGAGCAGCTTCCTGCCGTGGCGAGGGGCGGGGGAGGTGGGAGGGGGTTCTGGGTTTGGAGTGGGGGGCTGCCTCTGTTTCAGCCTCCCCCTGCCTCCGCCCGGGGAGGGGTGCACTCACAGTTTTGAAACCACCACTGCGCTGCTGCAATCCAACAGTTATGTAAGCCGAGGGTGGGGGGCCGGGGGCTGGGTGCTGGAGGGCGCGGGTGACCCCGGGGGAGGCCGAGAGTGGGCGCCGGGCGCGCGTAGGTGCCCGCGTGGGGCCGGCGCCGTGAGGTGGCCTCGAGAGGCCAGCAGCGGGCACACCTAGCGCGGGTCCTGCGGCAACACCAGGGGCCCCGTGCAGGAAGGGCGGGAAGGGAAGTGTTTCAGCCCGGGGATGAGGCGCGCCCGCGGGAGCCACCGCCACCAGCTCGGGCCCGGGGCCGGCCACAGCCCCTCCCCTGTCCGCCCAGCTGAGGGCCGCACGCGGGAAGAGCCCGGAGGGGAGCGCGCCTCCAAACCATCTTCTGACCGGGCCCCCCAAGACCGCCTGGGACGGGAGGGGCACGCAGGGGGCCTGGGTGGAGCGCACGCGGCGCCTCGTCCCGCGCGGCTTCGGTCCTCAGTGGTGACGCGTGCGCTGCTGATGTGCGGTGCTCACGAGGGCGCCACAGTAATTCTGTAAATCCAAAGCCGGCCTCCAATAAAATACTGATTGCAACAAGCAGAGGCCGTGGTTGCCAGGGGGACGTGGAGGCCGGCGGGGAGCAGGGGGGCCCCGGGGACGGGAAGGGGCCGCTCGGACTTGGAAACACCCGTGGGATGCTCCTCCCGGACGGTGGACTGGCGCAGCCTCAGTTTCCCCATCTGTACAGTGAGGCCTGAGCGTGTCCCGCTCCCACGCTTGCCAGGAGCCTCGCGCGCCCTGCTCAGCGCCTGGCGCCCCGTGGGGGCTCAACGAGCGGCCGCCGCCCCTCCGCGCGTGCCGCCGTCCCCGGAGGCGGGAGCCGCGCCTGTCGCTTTAAAATATGCAAATGCCGGGGGAATAAAAGCGGAGCCGCCTCTCCGGCTCGTCCAATCGGCGCGCCGGGCGGGCGGCGCGGCCAAGGGGGCCCGCCCACGGCGCCGTCGCGGGGGCGGGGCCTCTCGGGGCCACGCCCCGGGGGCGGGGCCAGGCGGCGGCGCGCCGCAGCCGCGGAGGGCGGGGCGGCTCGGGTGTCGGCGCCGGCGCGGCAGGTGGCGCGGGCGGGGGGCTCGGCGCGGGCGCGAGGTGAGTGCGACCCCGGCCCCGGCCCCGCGCGCGCGCCCCGCGCCCCGCGCCCCGCGCCCCGCGCGCGCCCACGGCGGCAGGGCCCGGGGGCTGCGCGGGGGGCGCCCGGGCCCCCCACGGCGGCGATGGGGGGGGGCTCGGCGGGCGTAGACGGGGACCCCCTCCCCGAGACCCCCGTCCTCCGGCTCCACCCGGCGTGCAGGGGGGCGCCTGCGACGCGAGACCCCTCCCCGGATCCCTTTATTCTAAGCCTGCCACCTGGCGTGGGGCTCCGGGGCTGCCAAGACGGGGGCGACAGCGAGGGGAGACCACCCCCCAAATCCTCTCTTCCCAGCTCCCACCCGCCGGCCCGGGGGGACGGAGATGGGGGGCTCGTGCCCCTTTGTGACCCCAGCCGGGCCCGGAGGGCGCGGGGACGGGGGCTCCCTGGTCTACACCATCCGGCCGAGTGCCCCGCCCCCAGCGGTGCAGGGCGGTGGGGGGCTCCCCGCCCCCCCCCCCCGGCAGCCCCCCCAGAGCCTCGAATGGTGGGGAGGGACGAGCGGGGGTCCCCAGCCTGGCGGGCCCAGGCCTGACGGGGCGGGAGGTGGACTGGGGGGGCCTGGGGAGGGGCCGAGCATCTGTCCCCCCCGGAGACTGAAATAAATGGAGGTAAATGGGGATCCGGCCGGGCTGGCGGGGAGTGGGGTGCGGGGAGTGGGGTGCGGGCAGGGGGCGGGGGCGGCCCTCCGTCCGCGCGGCCGGAGCAGGAGCGCCGGGTCAGGCCTGACCCACCACTGACCTTGGGCAGGTGGAGGCCCTCCCCGGGCCGCACCTTCCGGCTGAGAATCGGGGTGCGTCCCCGAGACCCCCCCCCACACACACACACCCCTCTTTGCGGCTTTGGGACACCACGGCTTTGCGTCAAGGGCGTGTGGCTTCGGGGCCGGAGACGCAGGGGTCTGGAGCCCCCGACGGGCCTCAGTTTACCTCTCTACGAAATGGGCTGGCGGCCGCACCCCGGCGATGCCCGGGGCCCCGAGGGGCCCACGGGGGAGGCCGAGAGGCTCTGCCAGCCCGGGGCGCCCCACGCAGGCACGCCCTGCCCCACATACCGCCTCCCACGCCAGGGGCAACCGGTCCTGCTGGGTGGGCCGGGCTGGGGGGGGCACCAGGCGCCGCGGCCCCGCCCCACGCCCCCGGCTTCCCATCGGCCCCCGCCCGGGCGTGGGCAGCTCCCCACCCAGCGCCCCATGTGTTCTGCCGTGAAGTGGGGGAGGCCGCGGGGCCCCAGTGGTCGTTGAACGCGCGCTGCCGCCCGAGCGAGCGTGAAACGGGGTCACGGCTGACGGGGGGGGCGCGAGGAGACGCCTGCCTGGCGGTCAGGTACACAGTCGGCGCTCAATAGGTGTTTGCCGATGAAGCGGGCAGGGCGCCAGTGGGAAGAGCTGCCGTCGCCCGGGCAGGTGCCTCAGTCTCCCCACGGGGGTCACGGCTGACGGGGGGGCGCGAGGAGACGCCTGCCTGGCGGTCAGGTACACAGTCGGCGCTCAATAGGTGTTTGCCGATGAAGCGGGCAGGGCGCCAGTGGGAAGAGCTGCCGTCGCTCGGGCAGGTGCCTCGGTCTCCCCACGGGGGTCACGGCTGACGGGGGGCGCGAGGAGACGCCTGCCTGGCGGTCAGGTACACAGTCGGCGCTCAATAGATGTTTGCCGATGAAGCGGGCAGGGCGCCAGTGGGAAGAGCTGCCGTCGCCCCGGGCAGGTGCCTCGGTCTCCCCACGGGCCGTGACCCAAATGAGAAGCGGCCGGATTGTCCGAGGGGCCGCGGCCCGGTGGGAGAGCCACGGACGTGCGCCCCCGCCGGGAGGACCCCGAAACGCCCTCCTGTGTGCGCCGGGGGGCTGCCAAGCCCGAGGCCCCCCCGTTCCTCGGGACAGGTCACCCAGCGGGTGTCAGAGGCTCGGGACGACCTGGGGTGCAGGGTCAGGCCGCCTGGCCACTGACCGGCTCCCGCCCCGTTTTATCTGCTCGTGCACCCCAGGTTTTTGGGAAACGGTGGGGGGCGATGGGCCGCCCTTCCAGAAGCTTCCGGGGGGGCACTCTGTCCCCGCCCACCCGCAGCCTGAGACGGGGCGTCCGCGCCAGCCTCGGGCCTGCTGTGTGGCCTTGGGCAGGCGTCCGTGCCGCTCTGGGCTTTGTCCACGTCTGGGGAGGCACAGGGGCCCCCGCAAACGTTGTGACTTTTAAAACGAGGAGGGAGAAGCCAACTCCGGGGTCCGAGAAAGGGCCCGAGCTGCTCGGTGGCCGGCGCCTCTTTCGTGGACGTGGTGGGAGAACGTCGTTTCGAGTCTTTTCTGGTAGACGAAGCGGCGAGGCCCTCGGTGGCCGCCGCCGCGGGCAGGGGGCCCCCCGTCTGCGCTCGGGTGGGCCGCCGTGGCAGGGCCTCAGTTTCCCCGCCCGGCCGGGGCCCGCGCGGCAGCAGGTGCACTGGCGGTTGAAGGCGTCGCTTCCTGTGCGAGCGCACAGGGGCCTCCCCCGCGGGCGGAAGTGACAGTGCCCGCATGGCCCCCGGCGCCTCCGCTCTGAGGGGCTCCGGCCCCCCTCGCCGCCCCGCCTGGCGAGTCCACGCCCCCCCCGGCCAGGCCAGGAAGCCGCGTCGCCCCCCCACCCGCCCGGGGACAGCGGGAGCCCCTCGCCCGCCCTGGACTTGGGCAGAAGCAGCAGGTGCCACTTCCGGGGCCGGGGCAGGGCGGCGGGGGGCAGCTGAGTCGCCCCAGCAGGGCTGAGAGCAGCGGGGGGCGGGGAGGGGACCCCAGGCCCGGCGCCGGCCGCGGAGGCTCCGGCGGGCGTGCTTTGGCGCCGGGCCGGGCCTCAGTTTCCTTGCCGGTCTGTGGCGTGGCCTGAAGAGCGGGCCGCGAGCTGGCCGCCGGGGGCCGGTGGGGGCGTGCGGGGGCTGTGAAGGCCACCGCGGGGGGCTCGGGGACCGCCAGCGCGGGGCTGCTACGCCCTGGAAGCAGGCGGGGGCCCCTGGGGCCGCCTGACCGTGTTGCGTTTTACCTCCTGTGGTGCCTGGGGACAAAACTGAGGAACGAGACAGGGACTTAGAGCTTCCCCCGGCTGTGGCGTCAGCCCAGGGCAGCCCCCCGCCGGCCCCCCGTGGGGACCGCACCAGAGGCCGAGGTTCCTTCCCCGCCCCCACGCCGCACAGGCTGGGAATTGAGAGTATTGGTCAAACCAAAGACTCAGTGAACTCCTATTCATGTTTTAAAACCCCAACTCCCATGTCCACTCCCGCAGTCCGGGTTCCCCCAGCCCCTGTCCACCCGGCCCGGGCCTGAGTCCACAGGAGTGGACCGGCTGTGCCCAGCTCCGTCCCCCTGCGCTAGGGGCTCCCTGGGGGCTGGGGCTGAAGCGTCCCAGGGGCCCTGGCAGGGTGGGCCAAGACGTGGCCGGCTGACGATGGGGCAGAGTGACCTTGCTTCCAGGCTCAGGGGACCCGAGGGGCGGCGAGGCGCGGCCTGGCTCGGGGCCGGTCCTGGGGAGGCCCGGAGCTCCCGTCCTACGCCCCGGCCCGTCGCCCCGCGCCTCAGGCTCCCGGCTGCGCCGCGCGCCCGGGCCATGAATTATGGATGGGGCCTGCCGGCTCCAGTGACAAGCCGGCCTCCGCCTGCCGGGCTCGGCCTCCCCAGCCGCGCCGCCCGCGCAGCCCCTTCCAGGGCCGGCCTGGGTCCCCCCGCGGGGCCGCGGCTAGACCTTGCTTCTCGTTCTGCAGATGGGGAAACTGAGGCACAGCGCCGGCCAGTGACTCGGGCGCCAGGTGAGCACGGGCCCCGGGGGGGTCCGAGTCGTGACTTGCGGGGGTCCGATGATGCCAGCGGGTGACCTCGGGGGGGCAAGCTCCCCGCCTCGGGGGGCCGCGGTCGAGGGGTTCAGGAGACGCCCCCCCCGCCCCGCGTGGCCGATCACAGGCCCCCGCGTCCGCCTCTCACCCCGGCGCTTCTCCCGCAGAGGCCGCCCCGGGGAGGAGCCGAGGGTGCGGGTCTGGGCCTGGCGGTCCAGGGAGCAGATCCGCTGCCGCCTCCTGGCTGAGTGACCTTGGCAAGTGACTTCCCTCTGGGAGCTTCTGTTTCCCCATCTTTGCAGTGACCCAGAGCTTCCCTGCCCAGCCCAGGGCTGCTCCAGCCCCGACCTGTGCACTCCTATTCATGCTTCAAAACCCCAACTCACATGCCCTCTCCTCCAGTCCGGGCTCCCCTGTCCCTCTTTCTCGCCCACCCCTGAGCCGCGGGACTGGGGTCTCCTCGGTGGCCACTCCCGCGCCTGACTCAGCACAGGGACCCTGGCACACACCCAGCCCTGGAGGGCTGGAAATCCCCCTCTCTGGGCCTCAGACGTGCCCTTTCCTTCAGGCAGGCACCGGCTGCCGGGGCTGACGGGGGCGTGCGGCGACCACCAGGATGTCGTATTTTGGGGAGCACTTTTGGGTAAGTAAGACCCTCCCGTCGGGGGGTTGGGGGGCTCGTGGGCGTGGCCTTGGGCGGGTGTTGCGGGGCTGGGGTCCAGGGCCCGCGCGCTCCCGGCGACGAGCAAGTGCAGGGTCAGCGGCGGCTCCCGGCTCGCGGGGACATTCCGGCGGGAATTTCCAAGCCCGGCTGGGGGGTTTCTGGGCTCGGCCCCCCGCAGACCCCTCACCCCGCGACGGGGGAGCGTGCTTGCGTTCATTCGCTGATTCATTCATTCACCACCCCCCCACCTGCTCTGGGAGACGCGGGGGTCCTGGCCCAGGGCTGAGCCCAGGCTCGGGGGCCCCGGGGGGGCGGCAAGGAGGGCAGGAGCGCGTAGCCGCACAGACCCGGCGTCCCTGGACGGAGAAGGGACAGGCGGGGGCAGCCAGGACAAAAGGCGGCACGGACGACCCTGGCGGCAAGCTCGGGGCCCGGGCCAGGCCACTGGGGAGCCACGGAGGGTGCTTGAGCGGAGGAGGGGCCCCGGCCGCAGCCCCTTCCCCAGTTGCAAGGCCTGAGCTGGCAGAGAGGAGGCCCGTTGCTAGGCGACTGGTTGCCCCTGGCAACAGGCCAGCTCCCGCCCTCCCCAGCTGGGGCTCCTTTGATTGGCTCTTCTGTTCTTAAAGGGGCGACACCCCTTTGCCACCCGTTGGGGGTGCGCGGGGGTCCGGTCTCCGCCCGGGCCCCCGGGTCGGGCTCCACACGAGGGGCTGCCCCTCCCTGGACCTCGGGTGGCATCTAGGGGCTCGGGAGACCGAGTGGGGGTCGCCTCGCCCGCGTCTTGGAACCCCGACAGCGGCGTCTAAATTTACCCTCCGTCCCCCTCAGCGGCGCGAGGCGCCTCCGTCTGTCTTAATCGCACGCGGCCCGCGCGCCTGCTGCGGGAACCCGGGATCCGCAGCGGGAAATAGCAGCCGCCCCCAGATCTCGTCCCCCCACCCCGGCGGCCCGGCGCAGAGCGCCCAGGAGCTCGGGGTGCAGGGCTCGAAAGTGGGGGGCCTTGGGCGGCTGGCTTCGCCTCCCCGAGCCTCAGTTTCCCCATCTGGGAAAGGGCGTTGAAACGCCGGCTGTGGCCGCGTCTGTTAATCGTGGTTTGCGTTTGGGGGCGCGGGGGGGTCCCTGCGGGGAGATGGGCGCGTGGAGGGCGCCGGGGAGCCACGGGAGAAGCGTGAGCAGGAGAGGCGCACGGTGGGGCCGAGTTTGAAAGCTCCCGCCGGGGCCCCGGGGGCTCGGGGAGGAGCAGGAGGGAGGCAGCGCCGCGGGGGGCTCTGCCAGGCCCGGGCACCCGGCCAGCGGCTGGCCCCGCGTCAGCCCAGATGCCGGCCTGGGCGGCGGTGCCTGGCGCAGCCTCACCCGCGGGTGCCCCGGGCGGGGCGGGCGGGGGCGGCTCGCCCACCGCCACGGGGGGTGGGTGGGTGGCGATTTGCCAGCCTCGCCCGGCCGAGGGGCTGGCGCGGCAGGTGTGACGCCGCCCCGCTGTGCCAGGGAAGCCACGGGCCCGAGGTGACCCGGTGCTTTCAAAGGCAGGCGCGCCGGGCGGCCTGGAAGGCGCGGCTGTGAGGCAGCGCGCGGGGAAACAGGGCGGCCGAGGGGGCCCGGGAAGGCCGGGCGGGGACCCTGGAGAGGTGGAAGGACCCGCAGGGACGGAAAGAGGAGCGAGATGCCAGCGGGTGTTTGCTGTGTTGCCAGCCGGGCCAGGAGGAAGCCGAGAGGAGAAAGGCGATTCTAGGCCCGGGACTCGGAGCTTTAGCTGCTGGGCAATAGGGAGCCACTGACGCTTCCAGGATGAGGGAGTTGACACTGGGAGGTCTGGGCTCGAGGCCCGATCCACCTGCGCTTGACTCCCCGGGCCGGGACGTTGGCTTTAGCCCACACGCTCCCTGCTACTGGAGGCGTGAACTCCTGGGCAGAGGCGCGCGCCGTTGTCGCTTAGGGGGACCCGGCGCGCACAGAGCACTTTCCAGGGAGGAGTGTGGCAGAGTGGGCGCGGCGGTGACGTGCGCTACGGCGGTGGGTCCCTCCAGAGCCGCCTCTGTGTGACCTAGTGCAGGGCCCTGCTTGGTGCCAAAAGGCCTGTGATTTCCCCGGATGCCCGCCCATCTGCCCGTTTTAAAATGCAGTTTGGTCGAGACGTCTTCCCTCGCCACACACTCCATCCCCACCATCTCCCTTTTTTTTTTTTTTTAAGATTTATTTATTTCTCTCCCCTTTCCCCCATTGTCTGCTCTCTGTGTCCATTTGCAGTGTGTTCTTCTGTGTCTGCTTGCATTCTTGTCAGCAGCACCGGGAATCTGTGTCTTTTTGTTGCGTCATCTCGTTGTGTCAGCTCTCCGTGTGTGTGGCGCCATTCCTGGGCAGGCTGCACTTTCTTTCGCTCTGCGCGGCTCTCCTTACCGGGCGTACTCCTTGCACGTGGGGCTCCCCTACGCGGGGGACACCCCTGCGTGGCACAGCACTCCTTGTTCGCATCAGCACTGCGCATGGCCCAGCTGCACACAGGTCAGGAGGCCCGGGGTTTTAACCGTGGACCTCCCATGTGTAGACAGATGCCCTATCCATTGCGTCCACTTCCCTCATCTCCCTTTTGAATGGGCAGCTCGGGGATCGGACCCGCCGCCCCTCCCAGGCAGAGGCTCTGGCTGGCAATAAAAGATACCTGAGGCCTTATTTTCCCTGTCTCCAGCATTGTGACGAGGGGTCTGGGTTTCCACTTAGAAGAGTGGCAAAAGCTGCCCTTTTAAAAATCAACGTAGAGGAGTGGATGTGGCTCAGATGGTTGAGCATCTGCTTCCAAAATGGGAGGTCCTGGGTTCGGTTCCTGGTGCCTCATGCAAAAAACAGAAACAAATAACAGCCAAAACAAACGAGATAACTCAGGGAAGCTGATGTGGCTCAGTGGTTGAGCACCAGCCTCCACATACCAGGTCTCGTTTTAATCCCTAGTCCCTGGTACCTCAAAAAAAAATTATTTGAGGGAAGAAACATGAGCAAAATTAAAGGACAATGCTAAACAGCAACCACCACAAATCAGTGGAAACCGAGGGGCACTTGGTTTGCGCGTTCAGTCAGCACTCCCAGACACGCCTTCCGCGTTGGAGCCCACTGTGGGTTCTCCGAGGGGCAGAAAACACAACTGCAGGGACTCAAACTCCAGGGGTCCTATTGGCTCACGACATTGAAAAGCTGTGGGGTGATATGGCTTTCAGGCTCGGTTTGATCCAGCAGCTCAACTCAGGACACTTTAAATTTGGACTCTCTCCAATCCAGCTTCTTTGCAAAGTTTATGGTTTTTGCTTGGTCTCCACCAGTATCTTTTGTGACCAAATAATTCCTCATTTCTGGAAAGACGCAGACAGGAAAGCAGCGGCACAGAGGTCCCTTGCGTCGCCGGGGAGGACGCCCCTCCCTCAGCCAGGAGACAAAAGTCTCGGACTTTTCCCTGGGTGGACCCACTTCAGGCTCAGGAGCCGATCCCGGCTACCAGGGGCGACCGACATGCTGATTGGCTCAGGCCTGAACCAATCCCTGCGGCGGGGTGGGGATGGACTCTCCTGATTGGCTCCTGCCCCCCCGTTGCTAGGCAACCCGGTCCCCTGCATCCCTCCTCCCCATCCCTTGCAGGGGGAGAAGAACCACGGCTTCGAGGTGCTGTACCACTGCGTGAAGCAGGGCCCGGCCGCCACCAAGGAGCTGGCGGACTTCATCCGGGAGCGGTGAGGCCCCGCCCCGCCCGGAGGCCCCGCCCACCCACAAGGGAGCCCCGCCCTCCCCGTGGCCCAGGAAAGCCCCGCCCACTCCCCACAAGGAGGTCCCGCCCGCTTCCCAGTCCAGGAAAGTCCCGCCCACCCCCCCCTGCCCATGAAAGCCCCGCCCACCCCGCAAGGAAGCCCGCCCACTCGCCCAGCCCCCCGGCAGCTCCGCCCACTCCCGCCCGGGAAGCCACGCCCGCTCGCGCCCCCGCCCCCCCCCCCCCCGTCCAGTTGGTCCCGCCCACTTCCCCGTCCGGGAAAGCCCCGCCCACATATGCGGTCACGCCACGCTGGTGGGGCCCCCCCCACCCGCTCCCCGCCCGCTGCCCCGCCCGGGAAGCCCCGCCCACTGCCCTGTCTGGGAAGCCCCGCCCGGGAAGCCCCGCCCACTACCCTTCCCTGGGAAGTCCCGCGTGCGCGCGCACACACACACACACACTGGACACAGGCAGCCCCCCCCTCCTCTGCCCGGGAAGCCCCTCCCACTCGCCGCCCACGAAGCCCCGCCCACTCCCGTCCGGGAAGTCACGCCCACTGCCCCCGTCCAGGAAAGGCTCCGCCCCCCGCTCCCCCCCCCCCGCAGGAAGCCCCACCCACTCGCCCCCCACCCGCTCCCCCTGCCCGGCCTGCCCTGCCGGGGGCTCCGGACGCCAAAGGGGCTGCAAGGCCGCAGCCCCCAGCGCTCTGCTCGCCCCCCATGCTCGCCCCCCCCGGCCTCGCCCTGACAGCGCCTCCTGGGAAGGAATCTTAAACAGCACCCCCACAAGAGACCCTCAGACACCCCCGCCCCTCCGCGAGGACAGGCACGCGCCCCTGAGCCGGGAGGGCGCAGCCGCCGCGCCCCAGGGCCTCGCCGCCCCCGCTGCCCCCGGCTCAGCCCCCGCCCTGGACCCGCGTCCCCGCCCGGCAGCCGCCGCCAGGCTCGCTCTCCCGGGGGGCGCCACGCGGGGCCCCTCGCCCCCCTCCCCGTGGGCCCCGAAGCGCGCGCGCTCAGGCCGCGCCCCCGGCGCTCTGCCCCCCAGGGCCGCCGTGGAAGAGACCTACTCCAAGGCGATGGCGAAGCTTTCCAAGCTGGCGAGCAGCGGGGCCCCCGCGGGGTGAGTGGGCGCCGCGGCCAGAGCGAGACGCGCGTTCCTTCCCCGCACGCGCGCTCGGCCGCAGCCCCCCACGCCCTGGGCGCCTTAACCGCAGCCGCAGCAGCGGAGGAGCGGGCGCGGGGGGCTGGGGAGGGGCCGGCAGTGCGCCCCCGGGGCGGGCGCAGCTCCTGGGAGCCGAGGAGAGGGCCGGGGAGGAGACCCCGGCAGGCCAGGCGTGCAAAGGCCCTGGGGCCGCGGGAAGGAGCAGGCGGCAGGTGGGGCTGGGGGCGGGCGACTCCTAAGCACGGAGGAGGCGGGGTCCCGGGAGCCTTTTGCCAGGTTCCCCGCGGCTGTGGGGGGAGGCCCGGGGGCGCTTCCGTGATCTGGGGGCTTTGGGCAGCTGCCCGCGGGTATCAGGAGGGTCCTGGAGCCCGAGCGGGCATGGGGGGGTCCTGGGGGCAGATCCCGGCTCCGACGCGCCGTGGCTGGGGGCCCCTGGGTGGGCTACGGAGTCACCGTGCCTCAGTTTCCCCACCTGGTGCGGTCGTCGTGAGGGCGAACTGGCTCTGAGCAGAGACGCGCAGCGGGGCCGGCGCCCAGTGGGTGCCCGGGGGGCGGTGGGGGGGCTGCTGACCCCCCGGTGTGACCCGGCCGGTCTCCAGGACGTTCGCCCCGCTCTGGGAAGTCTTCCGGGTGTCGTCGGACAAGCTGGCGCTGTGCCACCTGGAGCTGACGCGGAAGCTGCAGGACCTCATCAAGGACGTGCTGCGCTACGGCGAGGAACAGCTGAAGGCGCACAAGAAGGTGGGGTGCAGGCCCCCCCACACCCGGCCCCCGGAAGCTGGGGAGGCGGGAAAGGATACCCCGAGCCTCGCGGGGCCACCTCCGCGGAGCCCAGAGCGCAAGGCCGAGCGCGCCCTCGGCCCCTCCGCCAGGACCCCGGGAGGCCCGCAGCTCCGTGCGCCCCGTTCCTAGACGCCCCCAAACCCGGAGCCGGGGGGCTAGCGCGCCTTCCGGGCTCGGGTCGCCCCAGTGCTCCGGCCGCACCTTCTAGAACCGACGAGGCTCTGCCCCCGCGGCTGTGGAGTTCGGGGCTGGGGGAGGCGCGGCTTCTCCAGGTTTCGTGCCATGCAAATCCCAGACACGAGGGTTTGGGACGCCGTGGGGGGGGGGCTCTGGGCGCGGCGGGCGCACCCACTCCCCTCGGCCGCCCCCGCAGTGCAAGGAGGAGGCGGTGGGCACCCTGGACGCCGTGCAGGCCCTGGCCGGCGTCTCCCAGCTGCTGCCCAAGACGCGCGAGAACTACCTGAGCCGCTGCCTGGAGCAGGAGCGGCTGCGCCGGGAGAGCACGAGCCAGAAGGAGCTGGACAAGGTGGGCCGGGCGGCTGCGCCCCCTCCCCGGGCCCCTGCGCGACCCCCCCTACCCGGCCTGACCCCGGACCCCCCCCCCCCCGTGCCCCCCCAGGCCGAGGCGAAGACCAAGAAGGCGGCCGAGAGCCTGCGGCGCTCCGTGGAGAAGTACAACGCGGCCCGCGCCGACTTCGAGCAGAAGATGCTGGACTCGGCGCTGGTGAGGCCGCGCCCCCGGGCCCCGGCTTACAGCCCCCGGCCTCGAGGCGGGTGGGCCGGGGTGGCGGTGATTTTGAAGGCATCCTGTGCCTCGGTTTCCCCACCTGCGACAGGGAGCTCAGCGCGGTGCCGGGGCTGCCGTGAATATCTCAGCCGTTTTCTCTGCTGCTACAGGGGAGCTTTTGAACAAGGGGAGGGCTTAGATGTTGGGAAGGCGGGGGTCCGGCCCGGCCTCCGCCCCCACGACTGCGCGGCCCCCCCTGGACCCAGGCGTGTGACTGTGATCGGAATCTCAGGGTTATCCGTGAGAATTTCTCGAGGCATGAGTGAGGGAAGCCTTCGTGCAAACCGATGGAGATTTATAGGCGCAGGGAATGGAAAAGGCCGGGGCTGGGGCTTCAGGCACAGCTGGATCCGGGCGCTCGGCCCGCGTTGGCGGGAAATCCCGCCTCGCTGCTCCCCCGCTGGTTTCCACTCTGGGGGGGCCTACCCCGGCAAGCAGACGCGCGCACGGCAGAACGGCCCCCGCTGCCTCCCCGGGCGACGCGAGCCACTCGTTCCCCCCTGTTCCGGCGGAAACCAGCCGCGGAGGCGGGGCTGGGGAGTTCTGAGGGGCGGGCTGGGCGCCGGGGCGCCCCTGGGACCCCCCCCCGAGCTCCCCGGCTGCCCCCCCCCCCACAGCGCTTCCAGGCCATGGAGGAGACGCACCTGCAGCACATGAAGGCACTGCTGGGTTCCTACGCGCACTCGGTGGAGGACACCCACGTGCAGATCGGGCAGGTGAGGCGGCGGGCGCGGGGGCGGGGGGCGCCGGGCCGGGGGCCGCTCGGTGACACCCCAGCCCGCGCCAGGTCCACGAGGAGTTCAAGCAGAACATAGACAACGTCAGCGTGGAGATGCTGCTGCGCAAGTTCGCGGAGAGCCGCGGGACAGGCCGGGAGAAGCCAGGTGAGGCTGGGGGGCCGCTGGCGGGGCCCGGCTGGGGGAAGAGCGGGGGGCCCGGGGCCCGGGGCTGCTGCTGCAGGGCAACATCCAGAGCCTGAACGCCCCGGGCCTCAGTTTGCGCATCAGAGAAATGGGCGGACAGAGAGCTGCCTCGTAGCCTCGTAGGAGGAGGACGTGGCTCCGAACCTCACGTATAAATCCCTCAGTTCCCCGAGGGGTCTGGAGGGCCAGGCCCAGTTGTCCGGACTTTATTACCCGAGGGAGCCACCGAGGGTTGCTGAGCAGAAGACGAGGGTTGGGGAGGAGTGGAGCGCAGCCGCTTTGGCGTCAGGCTCGGGTTCCCGAGGCGCTGTGTGACCGGGAGGAGGGTCTTGACTTCTCTGAGCCTCAGTTTCCACCCTTGGTGGTGTCGGCATCTTGGGGATGGGATGCAGCTGGAGGGTGGGGCGTGTCCTGGCACACAGTAGGCGCTCAGCAGAGGCCCCTCCCCAGGCCGGCTGCTCCCAGCACCCCCTTCGGCCCCTCCCCGGCCCCCCCCCCAGCTCAGGAACCTTCCGTGGCTCCCCCCCCCCAGGGCCTCTGGACTTCGAGGCGTACAGCGCGGCCGCCCTGCAGGAAGGCAAGTACGTCTGGGCCTGGGTGCCCAGGCTGGCCCCGGGGGCGCGGGGGCAGGCGGGGGCGGGACGGGGTGCCCCCCACTTACCCCCCCCCGCCTGACCCACAGCAATGAAGCGTCTGCGCGGAGCCAAGGCCTTTCGCCTCCCAGGACTGAGCTGGCGCGAGCGGGAGTCCCGTGGGGCCACGTGAGGAAGCGCCCAGCCGGCCCGGGCACAGGCTAGCCCGATCCCCCCCATGCTAGCCCGAGTCCCCTCCAGGCTAGCCCGATTCCCTCCCCCAGGCTAGACCGATTCCTCCTCCCAGGCTAGCCCGATCCCCCCCATGCTAGCCCGATTCCCTCCCCCAGGCTAGACCAATTCCTCCTCCCAGGCTAGCCCGGGAGTCCTCCTCCCGCGCACAAGTTCCCAGGCCAGCCGAGAATGACGGAACCCAGGCTAGCCCCGAGCCCCTGCCTAGGCTAGCCCAGGACTGCGCCTTTGCCGAGGCTAGCCCCCACATCCCCTCGCCTCCCAGGCCAGCCCTCCAGGCCGGCTCACAGATGTTTTTTTTTTGAGGGCACCCGTGCCGGGGCTGGCCCCCCTCCCGGACCCCAGGGTCCCCCTCCTCAGGGCTAGCTCCCGACTGCTCAGCCAGGGGCTGGCCCGGGGGCCGTGTGGGTGCCGGGGGCCGGGGCCGGGGCGGGGCCGTGCGGGGTGGGGGGTGGGCGCTGACACCATCTTTCTCTCCATCCCAGAGACCCCCTGGAGCCCAGTTCAGGGGTGAGTGTCACGGGAGGGGTGGGACGGGCGGAGCGGGGGCGGCGCGGCCGGGGAGCCAGTCCCGCCGGCTGTGGGCTCCTGGGCGCACACCCAGCCTCAGTTTCCCCCCGGTCCCCTCTCGGCAGGGGAGGGCGTCCTCGTCCTCAGGGCAGAGCCGGCTCTCGGCACCGGAGTTGCCTTCAGGCCGGGGCTGGGCGGGGGGCAGAGGCGCCGGGCGTTTCTGGGGAGACCCTAACCCCGCTGCCCCCCCAGATGTGTCCAGAGGTGGATGAAGAAGGCTTTACCGTCCGGCCGGATGCGGCTCCCCAGAGCAATATCCTCCTGAGCGCCCCCTGGGGGCCGTCGTCAGCACTGCAAGGACAAAAGCGCGGGTGGGCAGGGCCTGCTGGAGCCCCCCCCCCATGTGCCTGCGGAGCCCCCGGCGTAAAGGAGGCAGAGCCGGATGCAGATGCCCTCCCAGTCGGGTCAGGGCTGGGCTGGAGGGACAGAGGGACGCTTCCCGGAAGAGGGGCACCGGCGTTGGGGTTTAGCAGTTGAATAGGAGTTCACAGGGGAAGGGAGGGCGTGGCTTGTGCGGAGGTCTGGGGGGTCGCGGCAAACACGCAGGGTCAGGGCGGAGGGCGGCCAGTGCTGGGAGGTGGGATGGGTTAGGGTTAGGGTGTTAGGGTCAGGGTCAGGGTCAGGATTAGGGTTTTAGGGTCAGGGTCGGGTAGGGTCAGGCTAGGGAGGGTTAGGGTTTGGGTTTTCGGGTCAGGGTCAGGTTTTTAGTGTTAGGGTCAAGGTCATGTCACGGTTGGGTTAGTGTCAGAGTCAGGTCAGTTAGAGTTAAGGTCGGGATCAAGGTCAAGGTTTTAGGGTCAGGGTCGGGTTAGGTTTAGGGTTTTAGGGTTTGGGTCAGGTTCAGGTCAGATAGGGTCAAGGTCAGGTCAAGGTCAGGTCAGTTAGGGTTAGGGTCAGGTCAAGGTCGGGTTAGGGTTAGGGTTTTAGGATCAGGGTCAGAGTTTTAGGGTCTGGGTCAGGTTTGGGTCAGGGTCAGGTTATAGGGTCAGGGTCAAGGTCGGGTCAAGGTCGGGTCAGGGTCAGGTCAGGGAGGCCCCTAGCCGTCGGCTTGGCCCTTGACCGCACGCACGCCCGGCGGAGCCTGCCCGCTGCTCGTCCAGCGACTCCGACTTCGACGACGAGGAGCCGCGCAAGTTCTTCGTGCACATCAAACCGGCGCCCGCCCGGCCCCCCGCCTGCAGCGCCGAGGCGGCGGCCGCGCAGCTCAGGGCCACGGCCGGCAGCCTCATCCTTCCTCCCGGCCCCGGGGTGAGGCGGGCGGCCTGCTGGGGGGCGCTGGTGGCCGTGCCCGGCCTGACACCACCCTCTCTGTCCACAGGGCACCATGAGGCGCCACTCTTCACGTGAGTAGCCCGCTGGGGGTCTGGGTTAGGGGCGGCGCAGGTGGAGGGGAGGCGGGGCCGGGGCCAGGGATGGAGCCTGCAGCGCAGGTGTGGGTTCGAATCCTAGCTCTAGCTGTGTGACTTCAGACCGGTGCTTAGCCACTCTGAACCTCAGTCTCTTCTTCAGTAACATGGGGTCATTATGAGAAGTAAACGAGAGCCAAAAGGCAGGGGCAGCTGGGCCAGAGAAAGCACTGAACTTGGAGGCTGGCGCAGGGTCGGAGCCCTCCCTGCTCGCTTGCCGGGCCCCTGGGCACCGGTTGCGCAGCCCGAAGCCTGGGGCTCAGACGAGGAGCGCAGCAGGCAGGCTGATGGTGGGACTCAGAGCCCGCGTCTCTCGTAGGGGATGCTGCTGGGAAGCCACCGAGGCCGCGATCCGCCCCAAGGACCAGCTGGTGGGTCCCGCGTGGGGGGTGGGCTCAGGCCACTTGGTCACTCTTTCAGTGGGCATTTATTGAGTGCCTGCTGTATGCCCGTGCTGGTCTAGGCTCCGGGGACAGTGGGGTGAGCAAGACAGGTCATCCTCTCCGTCCCATTTGAGTGAGTCCCGATGTTAAAAGTGGCGACTAAATCAGGGCGTTCTCGCCACTGCCAAGTGCTGGGGAGGAAAGGCAGCAGCGGCCGGGGCTCCTCACTGGGGGGGGCTCTCAGGCCAGGCCCTGAGGGGGGGCAGGCCAGGCCAGCGCAGCGCTGGGGCCACGCAGCCGCGGGCACGGCGTTGCAGGCCGTGGGGGGGCCACGTGGAGGGAGCAGCCCCCCACGCGCCCCTGCACCCCCAGCTGTGCGGAGAAGCTGCAGGCGGACGAGCAGGTGTCCAGGAGCCTCTGGCCGCCGCTGGAGTCCGCGTTGGACCACGAGGACTTCACAGGTGCCGGGGGCGGGGCTTCGGGGCATGGGCGTGGCCGGGGGGAGGTGGGCCTGGCTGAGGCGCAGGCGGGCGGGCCGGGGTGGGCGTGGCCACGGTTGGTGGGCGTGGCCAGGAAGAAGGCGGGCGCTGGTGGGGTAACCCCGCCCAGAAGGCCTGGCACGCCAGGCCCCTTGCTATGAGTGGGCGTGGCCAGCGGGCGCGGATAGAGGTGGCCCCGCCCAGAAGGCGTGGCCGGGAACGCACCTTATGAGCGGGCGTGTCCTGCACGGGCGGGCGTGGCCAACGAATGGGCGGGGATGCGGCGAGGATAACTTCCTCGTGCTGGGCGGGGCCTCCACCGGGCGTGGCCAGGGAGAGGGCGGGCACGGGATGCCCCTTCCTTGGGTGGGCGTGGCCACAGCGGGTGGGCGTGGCCCGCAGACGCTGGTGGAGGCGGCCCCGCCCAGAAGGCGTGGCCAGGAACGCACCTTACTAATGGGTGTGACCTGCATTGGTGGGCGTGGCCGGCGGGAATGGGCGGGGACGTGGTCGGGATAACTTCCTCGTGCTGGGCGGGGCCTCCACCGGGCGTGGCCAGGGAGAGGGCGGACAAGGAGGCCCCTTCCTGTGGGCGTGGCCCGCGGGTGCTGGTTGGGCGGCCCCGCCCAGAAGGCGTGGCCAGGACCGCAATTTATGAATGGGCATGGCCTGCATGGGTGGGCGTGGCCGACGGGAATGGGCGGGGAAGTGGCCGGGATAACTTCCCCGTGCTGGGCGGGGCCTCGCCTGGGCGGGGCCTCCGCTGGGCGGGGCCTGCGCCCACCGCCCCCTCCCCTCCTCACAGGCTCCAGCGGCCTCGGCTTCACCTCCAGCCCCTCCCCCTTCTCCTCCTCGTCGCCCGAGAACGTGGAGGACTCGGGCCTGGACTCCCCGTTCCACGCGGTGCCCGGCCCCTCCCCGGACTCCTGGGTTCCCCGCCCGGGGACCCCGCAGAGCCCGCCGGCCCGGAGGGCGCCGCCCCCTGACTCGAGGGGGGCGCGGGCCCCGCCGCCCCCGGACTCCCCGCAGCCGCTCGCACCGTCGCCGGGCCCCTGGGGCGTGGAGGCCGGGGCGGGAGGTGAGTCCCGGGTCCCGGGTTCGAGAGGGGCGGCAGGGCCTGGGGTCTGGAGGGGGCGTCGGGACAGCAGGGCCCCAAGGCGGGCAGCAGCCTGGGGGCGCCACGAGCTGGCCGCTCAGGGTCGTCGGGGGGCGGAGGTGTAGGGTGGGGGTCGTCCGGGGGGGGGCCGTCTGAGCCGAGGCTGCACGGAGCAGAGGGAGGTCCGGGCTCGGCCGTGCAAAGGCCCTGTGGCCGGAGCCAGGGGCAAACGAGTCTGGCGGGACCTGACGCCCCTGGTGGAGGGGGAGGGGGAGGCACCCTCGGGTCCAGACTAGGGTGGAGGGAAGTGGAGGGCAGGCTCGGGTGTGCCAGCCTGGGGGTCCAGGATTGGGGGGGCAGCCCGAAGCAGGGGAGGGGGTGAGAATCTGGGCTGGGGTCCCGGGGCCTGTGCCTTGAGGTGTCCGTTCGGAGAGGCAAAGCTGCCCCCCCAGGGGGCCTGTGGAGGTGTCAGGGAAGCCAGGCTGGGGGTCGCCCGGGGGGGAGGGCTGTGACCTCAGGAGGCCCCCAGGGGCGGTGACCGGGCGCCATGGTGGGTAGAGAGGGGTCTGGGGGGGCTGTGAGGGGCATCGAGTGGGCCGTGTCCCTCAACGCCCGACTGCTTGGGTGGTCTCTGAAGACCCTCTGCCCCCCATCCATCGCCTGGCTCCTAAGCATCCAGCCCTGGCTTGCGTACTCCCAACGACGGGGCGCTCACCCCCTCTCGGCCGCCTGCCTGCGGTCTGGGGGCCGTGTGGCCTCTCTGCAGCGCCGAGGCGGCAGCCTTTCCCTCCGGGTGCTCAGGGTCTCCCCGGCGCACCCCGCCTCCCAGACCCCTGCCCCCGCGGCCCCGGGCAGCGTCTCACCAGCGCTGGCCTCTGCACCCCCTCCCCAGAGCTGCCGCCCGCTCTCGGCGACCCAGCGGCCAGGGAGGGCCTGGCCGCCCCCTCCCGGAGGCCCCGCTCCAAGAAGGCGTCCTGCCCCCTGGCGCGCAGCAACGGGGACCTGGTAGGGCGAGGGGCCTGGGGGGTTGAGGGGGTCTGGGGGGGCCGAGGGCCTGGGGGGGGGCTGAGGGGGCATGGGGGGCACAAGGGGCCCAGGGGTTCGGGCCTGGGGGGTTGAGGGGGCCGGGGGGCGGGCGGGGGCCAGCTCCCAGGCTCTTGGGGCTCACAGCCCAGCTCCTCTCCTTCTCCCCCAGTTTCGCTCCCTGAGCCCGGAACGGCCCAGCTTCTCCCACACAGCACACGGTAGGGGGCCGGGGGTCGCCCTCTGGGTGGGCGGCGCTGGCAGGGGCGGGGCTCTGGGCCGGGCGCTCACTCTCTCTGCCTGTCCCCGTCCCGCCCCCCACCCCGTCCCCAGGCGCCTCTCGAGGCCCCAGCCCCGTGGTCCTGGGCTCCCAGGACGCCCTGCCGGTGGCCACGGCCTTCACGGAGTACGTCCACGCCTGTTTCCGTGGCCACAGCCCCAGGTACGCTGTGCGGGGACGGCGAAGGCGCACCAGGAGGCGCCTGGTCCCCGTCAGTGGCCTGAGGGCGACGGGAGCCTGCAGGGGCATCGAGCTGGAGGGGGCAAGGCTGGAGCCCGGCGAGGGGCCTGGGGGCATCGCCCTGTAAAGGAAAAACCACAGGAAGAGGACAGTGTTGGACCTGAAGTCCCAGCCCAGGACAGCCACAGAACAGGGTGTTTTGCTGCGAGCTTCCTGGGAGCCTGGGAGAAAAGGGAAATAGGACGGGGCCCTTCCCTCTCCATTCAGCCCGAGGCCCCGGATCGCTGCGGTTTGGGGGAAGGTTGGGGCAGTGTCCTCAGGGCCTGGGGGGCCCCCCCGAGCCAACGCCCAGCCTCCCCCCCCATCCCCGCAGCTGCCTGGCGCGAGTCACCGGGGAGCTGACCATGACCTTCCCAGCGGGCATCGTGCGCGTGTTCTCGGGGTCCCCGGCGCCCCCTGTCCTCAGCTTCCGCCTGGTGCACAAGGCCCCCATCGAGCACTTCCAGCCCAACGCCGACCTGCTCTTCAGGTGCCGCGCGCGGGGGGGCGCGGGCCGGGGGCCCCTGGGGAGGGGCGGCGCGGGCCCGGGCAGGGGCCGGCCCTCCGCGAGGGGGGGTGACGGCGCCGTCCCTCCGCAGCGACCCTTCCCAGAGCGACCCCGAGGCCAAGGACTTCTGGCTGAACATGGCGGCGCTGACCGAGGCCCTGCAGCGCCAGGCGCAGCAGAACCCGGCGGCCTCTTACTACAACGTGGTGCTGCTGCGCTACCAGGTGCGCGGGGGCGCGGCGCGGGGAGGGGGCCCGAGGGCAGGGCCGCGGACGGGGGCGCGGGTGGAAGGGCGCGCGGGGTGAGGGCGAGTGCGCGAGGGCAGGGGCGGGAGGACGGGGGCGTCGGGAGGAGGCGCGGGTGCAGGGGCGATGGGGCGGGTGCGCGAGGGCGCGGAGACGAGGGCGCGGGTGCGCGGGCGCGGTGTGCGCGGGGCGGGTGCGCGGGGTGGGGCGGGGCTCGGGGGCGCGCGCCTCCCGGCTCCTGCGGGAAACCTGGTGCCACGGCCGCTCCCGCCTGGGAACGCGCGGCGGGGGGCGCGCCGCTCGGGGGCGCGCGCAGCGTGGGTCGTGGCGGGACAGGGCAGCGCGGCGGGCGCGGCCCGCGGCACCGGTGGGCAGCCCCGTCCCGCCCGCAGCTGTCCCGGCCGGGCGCGCAGGCCGTGCCCCTGCAGCTGAGCGCGCACTGGCAGTGCGGCGCCAGCCTGACGCGCGTGTCGGTGGAGTACAGCTACCGCCCGGGCGCCACGGCCGTGCCCACGCCGCTCACCAACTTCCAGATCGGGCTGCCCGTGGGCGAGCGCGTGACCAACGTCCGCCTGCAGCCGGCCGCCACCTGGTGAGGGCGTGCGCTCGGCGGGGGGGGGGGGGGCCGGGGTCCCACAGCGGCCTCAGAGCCGCCCCCACCCGGGCGTTCCGACCCCGTGACCCACCCTGCGGGAGGGAGGGCAGCCCCGCCCCGCGCGCGGAGCCCCGTTTACAGAAGGGGAAACTGAGTCACCGGTGCGAGGTCTCCCCAGGACTTGAGCCCTTGGGGACAGAGGACCCCAAAGCATCGCCCTAGCTCAAAGCCGCGGGACCCTTTGGCCGGCTGCTCACCACGCCGCGCTGCATTGCGCAGATGGGGAAACCGAGGCACGAGAGGGCGGTGGGCTGGCTGGGGAAAACCTAACCGAGGGGTGCTGGCTGCCAGGAACCTGGAGGAGAAGCGGCTCCTGTGGAAGCTTCCAGACGTGTCCGAGGCCGGGGGTGAGTTCCAGCTCAGGCCGGGGGCGCGGGAGGCCGGAAGGCGCCGGAGCGGCTGACCTTGGCTAGCGGTGGCCCCAGGACAGAGGCTTCTCGCCCACTGCCGGGCCCCTCCCGTGAGCCCAGGGATCCCCGCTCAGGGCCCCGGGGACCCCTAAAATTCTGACTCCCCCCATGCTCTCCTGGCGGGCACTCGGGGTGCTCCGGCCACTTGGCAACTGTACACAAAGTTGCCACGAACGTTGCCGCGGAAAGGGGAGCCGTTCCGGGGGGCGCACGGCAGGTGCAAAGGCCCCGGGGCCGGGCCCGAGCAGGAGGGGACGCTGGAGGGGACGGGCGCGGGGGCGCCGCTGACCCTCGCGTCCCCCCCAGGCTCCGGCCGCCTCTCGGCCAGCTGGGAGCCGTGCCCGGGGCCCAGCACCCCCAGCCCGGTGGCCGCGCAGTTCACCGGCGAGGGGGCCACGCTCTCGGGCGTCGACGTGGAGCTGGTGGGCAGCGGCTACCGCATGTCGCTGGTCAAGAGGAGATTCGCCACAGGTACGCCCCCCCGCGCCCCGGAAGCCGGCGCCGCGCCAGGTGCGGCGGGGGCGCGTGTGGGGGGGGCGCGGGCCCCGGGGAGTCGGGGCCCCCTGGCCCTCCTGCCCCCACAGGCGGGTACCGGGGAGCGGGGACAGGTGCTGCGGAGTGTGGGGGGCTCAGAGTCCAGGACCCTCCCTCACGCCGCCGTCCCCTCCCCAGGGATGTACCTGGTGAGCTGCTGAGGCTGCGGGGGGCCGAGGAGCCCCCGGGGGGCCGGCGCCCCCCCAGCTCGTGCCCTGGTGCTCACTGGCCGCTCTCACCGGACCCTGCGCCCCCCACCCCGCCCCGGCCTCCACGCAGAGGGGCCCACACGCCGCCTGGCTGGGCCAGAGACCCGCGCCCCCCCCATGCCGAGCTCGCGCAGGGCCCGGCCTTTTAATGTTCTTTGAGAAAAACACTCTATTTTCTAATAAAACAATAAACGAGCTCTGTCCTGCGCCCCGAGCTTCCTTCACACCAACTGGGGTGGGGACCGGGCCGCAGGGAGCAATGGGGGCCCCAGGTGAGGGGAGCCAGGGAGGCTCCCTAAGGCAGGGGCGTTCTAAGTGGGGCTTTGTGGGGTGAATAGGAGTTTGCAAGGTGGGCCGTTGCCTCCCAAGCAGAGGGCTGGCAAAGCAATCGGGTGACCCATGAATACCGAGCGCCTACTGTATGCCAGGTGCTGGGGGCACAGCTATGAGCAGGACAAAGCTCGCGGAGCCCGGCAGCCTGCGTTTGGGACCTGCTTGGCCACAAACGGCTGTGTGGCTTTGATCAAGTGACCTGATGTCTCTGGGCCTCAGCTTCCTCGCGTGGAAACCACGTCAGCTGGTGACTGTGGGGGCTGAAAGCTTAGAGCAGCGCCTGGGCCGGGAGCCGGGGGGTGGGGGGGCTGGCTGCAATTGTGGGGGGCAGCGGCGGGCAGGCCAGGGCTGGCGTCCCTTTTACTGAGATGACAGTCGCGGAGCCTGGAAGCGGCCGCCTCAGAGAAAGGCATCCGGCCCTCAGCGCGCAGCTGCCGCCACCGTCTGCGTCGCGTTCCAGAACATTCTCAGCACCCCAGGGGAGACCCCGGGCCCCCTCGGAGCCGCCGCGCGCTCCCCCTCCCCGCCCGGCAGCCTCTGAGCCGCTCTCCGTGTCCGTGGAGCTGCGCGGGGGGGAAGATTGCGCGAGGACCCCGGAAGCGCCGCCGCCCCCCGCGCCTCTCGCCCCGCACGGCCCCCGGGCCACCCCTCCCCCTCTTGGTTACTTTCCTTTCTCTTCTTTTCTCGTGCCCGGGAGGCAGGCGCTCAACCGCGGAACCCGGCCGCTCCTTCTTTAGGGCCGGCTCTGTGCGCCCCTCCCCGTGGGCGCGCGCGCGGCTGCGTCTGCCCTCTGGCCACTGCCTGGACCCTGCCCGGCGCCGCCCGCTTCCCCCCCCCCCCCCAGACCTTCCCGCTCTTGGGGGGCCGCCTGTGAGGGCATCAGAGGTCCGCTACTCCGCCGCCGCCCAGGATCCTCCTCCCGCCGGGACCCGCCCGTGGCTCCCAGCGGGGGGCGGGCCCGAAGCCACTTCCTCCCAGAGGTGCGCGCCCTGCCGCGGGGCGGGGGATGCGCAAGGCCGCGACCCCGGTCACCGCGCGGGGGTCCCGCGGGGCGGGGGGGGGTCCCGCGGGGCGGGGGCCGCCTCCAGCCTCCCCACCTGAGGACCCAGGGGCTAGCCCCTCCCCACAGAGGGGGAAACGGAGGCACAGCCGGAGCCCGGGGATGGGAAACAGGGACTGCCCACTGCGCCCACGGCGGGAACCTGCCCCCCCCATAGGGGTCAAGTCTGGACGCGGGGGGGGGGGGTCCCGACTTGCGCCCCCAGAGCTCAGGGCTGTGTTTGGGCTTCCAGGGCCTTCCCCGGCAGCCCACGCGGGGTGGCCTTCGCGGTTCTGGAATTTTCGATCCCCCTGCAGAGCCCCGCGCGCGCCCCGCGCCCCGCCTCCGCGCGTTGCTTCCTCGCTGGGCCCGGCCGGGGGGGGGCGGTGCCAGGGGCTGGGAAGGAGCTGCTGGGCCTGGGGGGGGCCCGGACCCGCGGCGGGGGGCGGAGGAGGGGGCGGGAGGAAGGGAGGGGGCGGGAGGGGGCGGAGGAGGGGGCGGGAGGGGGAGGAAGGAAGGGGCGGGGGGAAGGGGGCGGCGCGGGCGAGGGCGCTTCCCTGCCTCCGAGCCGCGGGGCCGCGCGCCCAGGGGACCTCGCCGGCGGGGAGCGAGCGGTGAGGCGAACTCGGGGGGCTGGGGGCTCCCGCGCACTCGGGGAGGGGGTCGCCCCGCAGAGCTGGGTCCGGCCGCGGGCCCCGAGGCGCGACCCCGCAGCCGCGCCCCCTCCCCGGCGTGGGCGGGCGCGGGGTGCAGGGCGCGGGGCGCAGGGCGCGGGGCGCAGGGGCGCGGGGCGCGGGGCGCTCAGTAGGCGCCGGCGGCTCCGGGCCAGGCGGGCGGGGACCCCCGCCGTCTGTGGAGAGGACCCCCAGCCAACCCCCCCCACGACCTCGGAGTGTGCCTCAGTTTCCCCGTTGTGAGAAGGGAGCGCGCACGGGCCGTGGCGCGGGCGCCCGCGGCAGAGGCTTCTGTGCTTAGCCGATTCCGGGCCCCTGGGGGCCGCGGGCCGGCGGATTTCCGCGTCTGGGCCTCAGTTTCCCCATCCGTCACGCGGGGCTCCTGGCAGGCGGCGAGGGGGGAACGAACTGAGCCGGGGGCGACCCCGCGCGCCCACCTGCGGCCGTCGCGGGATCGTAAAAAAGAATGTCGTGCCCCCCCCTTTCCACGTGGCTGGGTTTCCGGGGTCAGGGAGGAAACTGGGCTCCCCCCCCCCCCCCCGGTCCCCGGGGGCTCGGGCTCCCCAGCGGCAGCCCCTGCGCGCATGCGCGGGGGGAGCTGGCGGCCCCCCGGGGGGCTGGCACCTGCGCAGGAGAGCGAGGTGTGGCCTCCGCGCGCCACCCTGCCACCCCCGCGGCGAGGGGACCCCGGCAGGTGCCCAGCCCCTGCGCCCCCCCCCCCGGCCAGGTTTTGGGGCGCCTGCCCTCCTGGCGGGAGCCTGGCCCCACCTCACCGCGCGGCGGGGAGCTCACTACCAGCCCAGCCCCCCGGGGCTGCCTCACGCTCCGTGCCTCGGTTTCCCCACCCGTCACAGCAGGCTCACGCAGCCGTCCCTCTAGAGGGGCGGATGGCGGGAGGGCGCCCGGCCGTCAGCTCGCTTGGAGAGCGTGGGGGCCCCCTCGGGGGGTCTCTGGGGCGCACGGCACCCCCTCCGCCTGCCTCAGTTTCCTCCTGGGAAATTGGGCCTGCCAGCCCCCCCCCCCCCAGCCTCCCTGACGCGCGCGGGCGCCCTGGGCGTCTCCGGGCGGGGGCGCCGCTCATCCGTGAGTCACCTGCGTGTCGCCAGGGCCCACGGGCCGGAGAGGAAGGACGAGGTGCAAAGGGCGCCCCCGCCCGCTGCCATCTGCTCCCCGAGACAGCGCGGCGCTGCCGCCGCCGGCGGGGTGGGTGGACACAAGGTCGCGCCGCCCCCCCCCCCCGGCTTTCCAAGCGGCCACCCGGGGGGCCCGTGGTGAGACGGGGGACCCCACCTGCCCTCCCTGACAGGTGTCCCGTCCCCCCAAAGGCCCCGGCGAGCGAGCGGGGGGCTCGGCCTCGCGGTCCGCATCTTCCCGGCTCGCTCCCCACGGAAGCCCCTCGAGCGCGGCCCCCCCACTGCTGCGCACGCCTCCCGGGACCCCCAGTGCTCGGCCCTCCCCCCCCGGGCCCCACGCCCGCCCGGGACGCGCCCCCCAGGCTCCCCCCGAGCCCCTCGTCCCTCGACCGCGTCTGTTGAGGCTGTGGGGGCCGGGGCTGGCGCCACGCTCGGGGCCCGCATACAGCAGGTGCTCAGCAGGTGCTCCGAGGCGACGGGGCGACGCGGGCGGGGCGTTTGGGGGGGCCGCCCGGCGCCTGCGTCTCTCGCCCCCCCCGTGGCCGCTCCGCGTCGCGCGCCGTCCCCCTCGGTGACAGCCCCGCGCTGACGGGAGCGCCGGCGGCCGCGCGCCTTTGCGGTCCCCGCTTCCAGGACTTTGGGGCGCGCGTGCGGGGCTTGCGGGGCCGCGCGGCCGCTGCTGGTTGAGCTGTGGGACCCGCCGGCTCCCCGCGGCTCCAGTCGCCCCGTTGTCAGCCTCGTGGGCCCGGGGAAGCGGCGCCCCGCCCCGGCTGGCGCCCCAAGGTGGGGTCTCCCGCGCCCACCGCGCCCCCCCACTTCCTGCCTCGGGCCGCGGCGCCTCCCCGCGAGCTGGGAACCCACAGCAGGTGCCGCGTCCTCGCGGCCCTGGGCGCCCCACGCCGTGTCACCGGGTCGCCGGCCTGGGGTGGGGCCCCCTGGGGGGAGGGGTCCCGGGGGGGAGGGGCTCGGCCGTGCCCCACTCCTGTCCCCGCGGGGTCCCCAGGGGAACAGCATGGCGGCAGAGGGAACAGCCAGTGCGAAGCCCAGACTGGGCCCAGAAACTGGCCTCCGCGCTCAGCGCCGATTCCCCTGCTGCCGATCTCCAGGGCTCAGAGAGGCCGAGCTGTTTTCCCAGGGGCACACAGCGGCCCGGGCGCTGCGCGGGGACGGGGTCGGGCGTGCGGGGAGCCGGGAGAGGCCACCTCACGGCCCCAGGCGGACGCCTGCCTGCGCGAGGGCGACGGCCCCGGGGGTCCCGCCGGGGGCTGAGGGGCCCGGGGACGCTGTTTCAGGCGCTGTCGGGAGCCCGAGGTGACCCCAGCTCGGCGCAGGCGCCCCAGGACAGGCCGAGGTAAGCGCGGGGCCGCAGCGCGGGTCGCTCAGCGGACGCTGACCGGGTGCCCACCGGACGCCCGCGGGCCCCTGCGGGCGGGGGGCCCGCTCGGGAGGCCACAGGGCGGGAGGCCCGCAGTCGGGCTCCAGGGTCTGTGCTCTCGGGGGCCCGGGGTGTCCGGTGCCCCTCGCATGAGCCGGGAGGTCCTGCCTTGGGTCTAATCCATCGCTTTCATGCTGCACTGGACAGATGATCACATCCAGGGCTGGGAAACAGCATAGACGCCAGTTTCCAAACATGGAATCCTTGGGGAAGGGACCAAGGGCTTGGTGTGAGGAAGGCAAACTTCCAGGAGGAAGGGTCATAGAGCTGGGGCTCTGAAGGGTGCATAGGAGTTTGCCAGAGATAAAGTTAAACTCACGTTTATTCTTGATCACATCAAGCCGTTCTTGCCTCCTCCATGGTCTGTCTCAGGCAGGTTTCCTCCAAGGCCCCCTCTATAGGTGGGCAACCGAGTCCAGCTTACGGGGTACACAGCCACAGACCTCCTCCTCTACAAGCTCCTCATCTGGGAAGACAGCCAGAGCCACACACCCCCAGCGCTGCGGGACTAGGGCAGGACCCGAGAGAGAGTTGCCAAACAGGGCGGACTTCACGAGGGAAGGATCATTTGAGATGGTTTTGAAGGAAGAGTAGGAGTTTTCCAAGGAAGACCCTGAACTAAGTTTGGCTTGTGCAGGGCAGGAGGGGCCTCTGAGGGGCTGGGGGCAGAGCGAGGAAGGACGAGAGGGCTTGTGCTCTGAGCTTCCCGGAGGGGGGAGTGAAGAGGGAAGCAGGAGGAACGTGCTGCTGAAGGGGGGCATTTTTGAGACTGCTGGCAGCTCCAGGTTGGGGGCACTCGGACTCGGGGTCCCCCCGGAGTCCCTCCTAGACGGGGTGGGCGGGGGACTTATCTGCAGGGCTCAGCCCGCCTGGGCACCTGCCCAGGTGCGCCCAGGGGCGGGGCCTCCAGGGCGGGGCTCGGCGCCCCAGCGGCTCGTTGTTCCTCCGCAGGCACCGCCAGGACCTGCCGGCATGCGGGGTCAACGCGCGCGCGCGGGCCTGTGCGCCCTGGGCGCCGCCGCCCTCCTCTTCCTCGCGGGCCTGCGCGTGGCCCCGCCCGCCTGCCCGCGCCCCGCGCCCACGGAGCCCCCGGAGCCCCCCGCGCCCTCGGCCGCGCCCCCCGCGCCCCCCGCGCCCCCGGCCGCGCGCTGCGGGGCCAACGCGTCGGCGGCGGAGCAGCCGGGCTTCGCGGAGCTGCCGCGGCGCGTGCGGGACTTCCTGCGGTTCCGGCACTGCCGGCGCTTCGCGCTGCTGCAGGACGCGCCCCGCGCCAAGTGCGCGCCGCCGCCCTTCCTGCTGCTCGCCGTCAAGTCCGCGCCGCGCCACCTCGAGCGCCGCGAGCTCGTGCGCCGCACCTGGGGGCGCGAGCGGCAGGTGCGGGGCGCGCAGCTGCGCCGCCTCTTCCTCGTGGGCACCGCGGCCGAGCCGCGCGAGGCGCGCAAGGTGAACCGGCTGCTGGCGCTGGAGGCGCGCTGCGCACGGCGACGTGCTGCAGTGGGACTTCCACGACACCTTCTTCAACCTCTCGCTCAAGCAGGTGCGCCCCCCCACGGCCCCCACGGCCCCCACCGCCCCCCACGGCCCCCACGGCCCCCACGGCCCCCACGGCCCCCACCGCCCCCACTGCCTCCCACTGCCTCCCACTGTCCCCCCACTGCCCCGCACTGCCCCCAACAGCCCCGCACTGCCCCCCACGGCCTCCACCGCCCCCACGGCCCCCACCGCCCCCACCGCCCCCACTGCCTCCCACTGTCCCCCCACTGCCCCGCACTGCCCCCAACAGCCCCGCACTGCCCCCCACGGCCCCCACCGGCCCCCACTGCCTCCCACTGTCCCCCCACGGCCCCCCACGGCCCCCACGGCCCCCCACGGCCCCCACCGGCCCCCACCGCCCCCCCACGGCCCCCCACGGCCCCCACGGCCCCCACCGGCCCCCACCGCCCCCCACGGCCCCGCACTGCCCCCAACGGCCCCGCACTGCCCCCCACCGGCCCCCACCGCCCCCCCACGGCCCCCACCGCCCCCACCGCCCCCCACGGCCCCCACGGCCCCCCACGGCCCCCACGGCCCCCACCGGCCCCCACCGCCCCCCACGTCCCCCCACTGTCCCCCACCGTCCCCCACGGCCCCGCACTGCCCCCCGCTGCCCCCCACTGTCCCCCACTGTCCCCCCACTGCCCCCCACCACTCCTGCCCCCACTGCCCCCCACCGCTCCTGCCCCCACTGCCACCCACTGCCCCCAACAGCTCCGCGCTGCCCCCCACTGTCCCCCACTGTCCCCCCACTGCCCCCCACGGCCCCCCACTGCCCCCCACCGCTCCTGCCCCCACTGCCCCCCACTGCCCCCCACCGCTCCTGCCCCCACTGTCCCCCCATGCCCCCCACTGCCCCCACTGCCCCCTCCACTGCCCCCTCCACTGTCCCCCATTGCCCCTCACTGCCCCCCACTGCCCCCTCCACTGCCCCCTGCTGCCCCCCACTGCCTCCTCCACTGACCCCCCCACTGCCCCCTCCACTGTCCCCCATTGCCCCTCACTGCCCCCCGCTGCCCCCCACTGTCCCCACTGCTCTCCTGTGCCACTGGCCTCTGGAGTCTTCTCCCAGGGGGGGAGGCGGGAGCACTGGGCCCTGAGTCTCCGCGCCCAGACCCCGGAGCCCGAGGAGCCGCGTTCCCAAGCGCAGGCCCCACCGCACGTTCTGGGGAAACGGCCCGAGGGCGGGAGAGCAGCCCCCGGCCCGAGCGAGCGCACAGCCCGCCGGGAGAGGCAGATGCTCAGGAGCGATGGCACGCTTAATCACCTAAAGGCGGAGCGCGAAGGAATTGCAATAAACGTAAACGTGACAATTTTCGGGCACTTTCCCGTGCCTCGGGGACCGTCGTCCCTGCGGACCCCCCGCACCGCCGAGGCAGGTCCCGCCCGGCGACGCCCCGTCCTCAAGGCTGGGCCCCGCCCGCAGGTGCTGTTCCTCGAGTGGCAGCAGGCGCGGTGTCCCAACGCCAGCTTCCTGCTCAGCGGGGACGACGACGTCTTCGCGCACACGGACAACATGGTCGCCTACCTGCAGGACCACCAGCCCGACCGCCACCTCTTCGTGGGACACCTGATCCTCAACGTGGGTCCCGTCCGGTCGCCCGAGAGCAAGTACTACGTGCCGCAGGCGGTGACGCGGGCCGAGCGCTACCCGCCGTACTGCGGGGGCGGCGGCCTCCTGCTGTCCCGCTTCACGCTGGCCGCCGTGGCCCGGGCCGCCCGCGCCCTGGACGTCTTCCCCATCGACGACGTCTTCCTGGGCATGTGCCTGGAGCACGCGGGGCTGCGGCCGGCCTCGCACGCCGGCATCCGCACCGCGGGCGTGCGCGCCCCCGCCGAGCGCGAGAGCTCGTTCGACCCCTGCTTCTACCGCGAGCTGCTGCTGGTGCACCGCTTCCTGCCCTACGAGATGCTGCTCATGTGGGAGGCGCTGAGCCGGCCCGCGCCTCGCGTGCGGCAAGCAGGTGCGGGTGTACTGAGCGCGCAGCGTGCCGAGCGCGGGTGTACTGAGCGCGCAGCGTGCCGAGCGCAGGTGTGCCGAGCGCCCAGGCGTGCCGAGCGCAGGTGTGCCGAGGGCCCAGGCGTGCCGAGCGCAGGTGTGCCGAGGGCCCAGGCGTGCCGAGCGCAGGTGTGCCGAGGGCCCAGGCGTGCCGAGCACAGGCGTGCCAAGCGCCCAGGTGTGCCGAGCGCCCAGGCGTGCCGAGCGCCCAGGTGTGCCGAGCACGCAGGCATGCCGAGCACACAGGTGTGCTAAGGGCCTAGGTGTACTGAGCTCCCAGGTATGCTGAGGGCCCAGGCGTGCTGAGTGCGCGGGTGTGCTGAGCGCGCGGGTGTGCTGAGTGCGCGGGTGTGCTGAGCGTGCGGGTGTGCTGAGTGCGCGGGTGTGCTGAGCGTGCGGGTGTGCTGAGAGCGCAGGTGTGCTGAGCGCGCGGGTGTGCTGAGTGCGCGGGTGTGCTGAGTGCGCGGGTGTGCTGAGTGCGCAGGTGTGCTGAGCGTGTAGGTATGCTGAGAGCGCAGGTGTGCTGAGTGCACAGGTGTGCTGAGCGTGCAGGTGTGCTGAGTGCACAGGTGTGCTGAGTGCGCAGGTGTGCTGAGCGTGCAGGTGTGCTGAGAGCGCAGGTGTGCTGAGCGCACAGGTGTGCTGAGCTTGAAGGTGTGCTGAGAGCGCAGGTGTGCTGAGCGCGCAGGTGTGCTGAGCGCGCAGGTGTGCTGAGCGCGCAGGTGTGTTGAGCGTGCAGGTGTGCTGAGGGCGCAGGTGTGCTGAGTGCGCAGGTGTGCTGAGCTTGAAGGTGTGCTGAGAGCGCAGGTGTGCTGAGTGCGCAGGTGTGCTGAGCGCGCAGGTGTGCTGAGGGCGCAGGTGTGTTGAGCGTGCAAGTGTGCTGAGGGCGCAGGTGTGCTGAGAGACCCCGCCCCTGCGCTGCTGTGGAAGGGGCAGCGCCCTCCCCGCAGGAGCCGGCCGTTCTCCCAGGTGAGCTGGGAAGAGAGCAAAGCCGGGCAGGTCTGTCGAAATTACCATTTCGGTTGTTCTTCAGGTTTTTTCTAGAGGTCTCGGTTATTTTTATCTGTTTGGTTGCTTTTAGCAGCTTTCTGATCCTTGCTCAGGGTCCGTCTCTACGTCTGTCCTTGTATCGGTACCAAGTTTCGGTTACTGTGGCTTTGTAACCAGGGAGTGTTTGACGCATGAATATTCCCACTGGCAAACTCCTACACATCTTTCAAAACCTACCTGGTACTGCCCAGACCGTGCTCCAGCATCCTCCGCAGACTCCCGGCTGGAGGGACGCTGGAAAACCGAGGCGCTCTCCGGAGCCCGGGCGCTGCTGCCCCAGCGTGGCTGCTGGGCTGGGGACGGCCCCCCGCGGCCCCCGGCCCCTCCGGCCTCGGGCAGGCGTCTGGAGAAGGGAGGGGTCCTGAGGGAATAAAACTGCGTGAAGACCTGGAGATGGTTGCTTTTGTTTTTATTCTAATTTTATTTTAGATTTTATTTCTCTCCCTTTCCCCTTCGTCGTCTGCTCTCTGTGTCCGTTCGCTGTGTGTTCTTCTGTGTCTCCTTGCCTTCTCAATGGAATCTGTGTTTCTCTTTGTTGCGTCACCTTGCTGCGTCAGCTCTCCGTGTGTGCGCCACCATTCCTGGGCAGGCTGCACTTTCTTTCACGCTGGGCGGCTCTCCTTACGGGGTGCACTCCTTGTGCGTGGGGCTCCCCTACGCGGGGACACCCCTGCGTGGCAGGGCACTCCTTGCGCGCATCAGCACTGCGCATGGGCCAGCTCCACGCGGTGTCAAGGAGGCCCGGGGTTTGGACCCTGGACCTCCGTGTGGTAGGCGGACGCCCTCACCACTGGGCCACGTCCGCTTCCCTGTTGTTTTTAAAACAAGTTCTAATACGAAACCCACCTCCCTTCACCCCTAAAGGCTCATTTCCGGCTGCAGGGGTCTCTAACATGGGGGGGTCTCACCTCGCCCCACCCCTGCTCACAACCCTCTCCTGCCGGCCGAGGCTCGCAGTGTGCAGGGGCCACACCGGGCGCCCCCGTCCGTCGCCCACGCACCCCGGGGTGTTTTCCCCTGTGCGCTGTGTCCCAGGACGCGGTGACGCGCGCCCGGCCCCGCTCTCAGCGCCGAGGTGCAGGGACGTGGGGCGCCTGGTTTCCCGGGGAGCCGCGTTGCGCCGGTGGAGCGCCCCCCCCCCCCCGCCGCCTTCCCCAGGAAGCGCTGGAGGCCAGGGCCGGCGCGGCGGGCGGGGAGGCTCCCGGGGCCTCCCCCTGCTCACCCGCCCTCCGTGGCTCCCGACGGACCCAGGGGACAGCCCAGCTCCCCCTGCCAGGAGCCGCGCACCCGTCACAAGGACGTCGCCCCAAGCGGCCGGGGGCGCCGGGGGTCCCGGCGCTGGTGGAAAGGGGCGGGAGAGGCCGAAATCTGCTCCTGCCTGAAATCCAGGAAGAGCCACAAGTCGAGGACACGGGCTGCCGGTGCGGAGCGGGGGAGACTGTTATTTTAAGGAGGTTTCAGGATTTGAACCCAGGACCTCGTACGTGGGAAGCAGGTGCTCAACCCCCGAGCGCCCCCCCCCCCCCGGGACAGAGCTGTTAATGGGTTTCTGACTCTGCGTGTGGGTCCCACGCTCACGCGCGGGCATCTGACAAGGGGCTCCTGTCATCCAGTGTCCGCGCCCCCCGGGGGGAAGGACTTGGGGAGAGGGAGGGCCCCAGGCATCCGGGCTTGGGTCGAGGCCGTCCACGGGCCTCGGCAGGGAACCGGGTTCAAATCCCGCACACGGCCATTCCCTCCCTTCTGACTCGGGCACGTGACCGTCTTCCCTGGGCCTCAGTTTCCCCACTTTGTGTGTGTGTGTGTTTTAAGATTTATTATTCATTTGTCTCCTCGTCCTCCCTGTTGTCTGCTCTCTGTGTCCATTTGCTGCGTGTTCTGTGTCCGCTTGCATTCTCGGTGGCACCAGGAATCTGTCTCTTTTTGTTGCATCTCCTCGTTGCGTCAGCTCTCCGTGTGTGCGGCGCCATTCCTGGGCAGGCTGCACTTTCTTTCGCGCTGGGCGGCTCTCCTTGTGGGGCGCACTCCTTGCGCGTGGGGCTCCCCTACGCTGGGGGCACCCCTGCGTGGCAGGGCACTCCTTGCGCGCATCAGCACTGCGCATGGGCCAGCTCCACGCGGGTCAAGGAGGCCCGGGGTTTGAACCCTGGACCTCCCATGTGGTGGGTGGACGCCCTATCCGTTGAGCCACATCTGCCCCCCCCACTTTGTGCTGTGATGACTCCCGCACCGTTCCCAAGCTCTGGGCGGTGCCCGCGAGTCGGGGCTGCGAGCCGACAGACAAAACTCACACGGGGGGCGGCCCCAGGCCTGTCACATTCCCAGAGAAAGCAAGACGCTGCCTCGGCTTCTGCGGGTTTATTTATTTACTACCGGGGGTCGGCAGGAAGGGGCGCGGGGCCTGCAGGGCCGGGCGGCGCCCGAGCTCTGCCGAGGAGGGGGCGTTGGGAGGTGGGACATTCCCCCGAGGGAAGGTGATGAGCTCCCCGTCCCTGTGGGTAATCAACAGCGCTCCCGCGGGGCACAGGGCTCCAGGGCTGTGCCGGGCCCCGGAGCTTGCTGGGCCTGGGGTCCCCAGAGGCCACGCCGAGGAGGGGTCAGTGGGGACAGAGGCTTAGCAGGTCCTGCCGCGTGCACCCGCTGAGGCAGCAGCTCTGCGCCGGGTTGGGCGGCGGCTGCGCGGCGGCGGCGGCGCAGGGCGGGGGGCTGCGGGCCGGGGTCCCCGTCGGCCGCCAGCCCGTGGAGGTGACGTCCCTGCAGCCACTGCAGCAGCTCCCCTGGGGACGGAGAGCGGTCAGGGGGCGGCCGGGCGCCGAGGGACCCGCGGACGTGCTCCCCGTGCACACGAACGGGGGGCAGCGAGCCCCTGTGAGCGCCTACTGCATACCACAGTGGGCCGCTCACGCCCACAGATGCGCCCCCCTCGGGGCCCGAGCCCAGCGCAGGGTCGCGGGGGGGACCATGGCGCGGCCACTCGCCTCAGTGTGCGGGCCACTGCAGGGCCCCACGCGCGTAGTCCGCGGCACGCGAGCCTGCCGTGGGGGGCGGCAGGGTGAGGCAAGTGAGGCATCCGCGGGGGCGAGCTCGGGGGCGCGGGCGATGCCCAACGCGCGCCTCCCGGGAGAAGCCCGAGCCCCGGCGCCCCCCTCCCCACGCGCGCCCGTGGGGACCCCGCGCCCCACTCACGGTCGCCGCCCGCCGCCGGCCGCGGGGCCTCGGGGGACCAGCGCGGGCCCCCGCACTCGCGCACGAGCGCGCGCACCAGGCGCAGGCCGCAGAGGCGCTCGGGCGCGTCGGGGGCGGCGCGCGGGGTCCAGCGCCCGCAGCAGCGCGGGGCCGAGCAGCAGCAGCGCCCAGGCCGGCGCGCGGGGGGCCATGGCGGGAGGCGCCGGCGCGGCGGGGACCCCGCTTATGAGGCCCGCGCCCAGCTGGGGGGCCTTGGAGGCGCGGGGCCGGGGGGCAGGGCCGCGCGGGAGAAGGCCAAGGGCAGGCGCGGGCCTTGGGGTGGCCTCGCTCGGGGAGCACTGGGCCGGGAGTCCCTCCTCTTAACCCTTCGAAAGGCGCGCGCGGGGGCCCCTCCCGGTCTCGGGGGGCCCCGGGCCGGCCCAGAGAGGCGCCCCCAGACCCTTGCCGTGGCCACCGTTTTACAGGAGGGGAAACTGAGGCACGGAGAGGACCCCGGGCTGGGGGGCTCGCTGCCCCCACCTCCCCCTTATGCCCCCTTTACCAAAGGGGGAAACTGAGGCTGGGAGGGGGAGGGGAGCAGCCGCCCCCCCACAGAGCAGGAGGGGGGGCCCCCTTCTGCCCCCCCTCCCCGCTCGCTGCCCCCCCGCCGCGGCCGCTTGCCCCTTCCCCCCAGCTCTCACTTCTGGGTCTCGGCAGCGGGCAGCGGCCCTGGGGGGGACTCGGGGGGCCGGGCGAGCCCCGCTGGCGTCGTTCCCCTCCCCACCCCCGACCCCCCCCAGCCTCGCCCCCTGACCCCCCCCCGGAGCACCCTGTTCCCTCCACCCCCCCCACAAGGACTTGCAATCAGCTCCCCCAGACAGGACCAAGGCCGGCAGCTGGGCCGGGGCGGGAGTGGGGGGGGTCTGTCCTTGGGGGCCCCGCCAAGCCCCGCCCCACGTCCCTCAGGGCCCCTCCCCCAGCCGCGCGGGGCCCCCGGGGGTCTCTGCCCGAGCCCCGACTGTCCCCTTCGCCCCAGCTCCAGACACAAGCCATCGTCTCCACCGGACTCCTTTATTCATTCAACAAACGCTCGCCGCGCCGCCGGGCTGGAGGCCCGGGGCTGCCCCCCGGCCTGGGAGGGGACAGAGGACGCGGACCCCAGCCCTGGGTGTCCGGGCCGGGCTGGAGGGGAGGCCAGGGCGGAGGGCACTGCGGCCAGGGCAGGCTGCCAGCGGGTTTTGAAGGATGAGCAGGAGTTTTCCAGGGAGGTGGAGCTGCAGAAGAGCCCTGAGGCTCGGGGGGCTTTTCCAGGAGGGTCCCCACCCCGGGGGCCGGGCTTGCTCTGCACAGCTGGGGGGGGGGGGTGCGCTCGCTCCCCATCAGCAGGGAACAGAGCTGAGGCCCCGGAGGGGGGGACAGCTCGTCCACGCTGCGCAGCCCACACTCGGAGCGCCTTCGCCTCGCCGTGCCCTTCCTCCGTCCCAAACACGAGGGTCTCCCCGAAAGTGGTTCCCCGGACACACAGCTTCTCCCATCAGTCAGGTGGGGGAAGGAGACTTGAGGGACAGCTCTGCACCGCGGGGGGGGCGGGGGCCGGCTGCTCGGCGGGCCGGGGCGTGGGAGGGGCTTGGGACGACCCCCCTGGGGGTCTCCGGGGAGCAGGTGCCCCTCGTGCGGCCTCGAGGCCCAGAGACGGGGGCTTTGTGCCCGAGGTCACACAGCGGGCAGTGGAGGCGAGAGCCGGGGAGACTTGAGGGGACGGGGAGGGGGCGCCCCGGGGGGGGGCACAAGGCCAGGGTCGCCGCGCTAGGCCCTGCTCCCCCACAGCGCGTCCAGCTGGGGGCCCAGGGCGCTGAAGGGCGGCCGGTCCTGCGGGCTCGGGCCCCAGCACAGCGTCATGAGCTCGTGGACCTGCAGAGGGGCGAGATTTAAGCGGGGGCCACGTGGGGACCCCGAATGGTCTTAACGTCACCTTTAATAAGAAGATAGAATAGCACTCGGCGCGGTCGCCCCCGGCCCCCCGCCTCGCCTCCCGGGGCTCCCCGCGGCTCTCCCAGCTCCGCTCCCGCCCCCCGCGCATCCCGGCACCTCGTGGCGGCCTCGGGGCCTTTGCACCTGCCGTGCCCGCGCGCGACACCCACCCGGGCTCGGCCGTGGCCCGCCCTGACCCCATCACCTCCCCATTCGTGTCCCCTGCCCTGACCACCCCCGGAACGTTCCAGAAGCCCCGACAGCGGGAGGACGGGGGTGGGGGGGGTGGGGGAACTGGGCCCCAGCGCCCGGCTTGGAACTTGAGGTCCGGGTGGACGACCGACCGCGTGGCAGGCGCGTCCACGGGGGTCAAGATGGTTAAGCCGTAATGAGCGCCGACTGTATGCCATGCTCGGTGCCCCCCACGACACGCTGCGCGTTTCTCTCCCGTTGGTGAATGGGGAAACTGAGGCTCCGGGGGCGCTCGCGACTGGCTCAGGGTGAGAGGGGGGCAAAGCCGAGGCCAGAACCCCTAACCCAGAGACCCGCCGGGGGCCCCGAGCCTGCAGACGGGGAAACTGAGGCGGGCCTGCGTGCTCACCTCGCGGGGGCAGCCCGGGGGCGCGGGCAGCCTCTTGCCCTCGGCCAGCAGCTCCAGGAGGCGGCAGAGGACGGGGGCTTCTCGCTCCTGCCCCATCATCCGCAGGAACTCCTGGGGGCCGGCGGGGGAGGGGCCACCAGGCGGGGGGTCAGCCGGGGGGGGTCAGCGGGGGGGTCAGCCATGGGGGTGCTCCACCCTGGGGCTAACGACGTGGGGGGCAGGTGGCGGGGCAGGTGGAGGTGGGGGCAGGTGGGGCAGGTGGGGGGCAGGTGGAGGGAGACAGGTGAAGGTAGGAGACTGTTGGGGGGCACGTGGAGAAGACAGGTGGAATAGGGGGCAGGTGGGGCAGGTGGAAGGCAGGTGGAGGGGCAGGTGGAAGAGGAGGCAGATGGGGGCAGGTGGAGGGGGCAGGTGGAGGTGGGGGGCAGGTGAGGTGGCAGGTGGAGAAGGGGGCAGTTGGAGGAGTGGGCAGGTGGGGGGCAGGTGGAGATGGGGGCAGATGGGGGGAGAAGGGGCAGGCAGGTGGAGGTGGTGGGGGTGGGGGACAGGTGGAGGTGGGGGCAGGTGGGGCAAGTGGGGGGCAGGGGGCAAGTGGGGCAGGTGAGGGCATGTGGGGGCAGGTGGACATGGGGGCGGGGGCAGGTGGGGGGGCAGGAGGCAGGTGGGGGCAGGTGGGCAGGTAGAGGTGGGGGCAGGTGGGGCAGGTGGGGATAGGTGGGCAGGTGGGGCAGGTGGGCAGGTGGAGGTGGGGGCAGGTGGGGGCAGGTGGGACAGGTGGGCAGGTGGAGGTGGGGACAGGTGAGAGGTGGGGCAGGTGGAGGTGGGGCAGGTAGGGCAGGTGGAGATGGGGCAGGTGGGGCAGGTGGAGATGGGGCAGGTGGGATAGGTGGGGGCAGGTGGGGTAGGTGGGGATAGGTGGAGGTGGGGGCAGGTGGGGCAGGTGGGCAGGTGGAGGTGGGGCAGGTGGGCAGGTGGAGGTGGGGGCAGGTGGGGCAGGTGGGCAGGTGGAGGTGGGGCAGGTGGAGGTGGGGCAGGTGGGGGTGGGAGCAGGTGGGGGCAGGTGGGGCAGGTGGAGGTGGGGCAGGTGGGCAGGTGGAGGTGGGGGCAGGTGGGGCAGGTGGGCAGGTGGAGGTGGGCAGGTGGGGCAGGTGGGCAGGTGGAGGTGGGGGCAGGTGGGGCAGGTGGGCAGGTGGAGGTGGGGGCAGGTGGGGCAGGTGGAGGTGGGCAGGTGGGGCAGGTGGGCAGGTGGAGGTGGGGGCAGGTGGGGCAGGTGGGCAGGTGGAGGTGGGGGCAGGTGGGGCAGGTGGAGGTGGGCAGGTGGGCAGGTGGAGGTGGGGGCAGGTGGGGCAGGTGGGCAGGGGGGGCAGGCGGGCAGGTGGGGCCGGCGGGCGGGCGGGGGACTCACGGCCGAGGGCCCGCAGCTCTTGTCGCTGTAGGAGAAGAGCTCGTACAGGAGCACCCCGAAGCTCCACACGTCCGACTGGCAGGAGAAGATGTTGTCCGACAGCGACTCGGGCGCGTACCTGGCGGCGCGCGCGAGGTGTCAGGGTGCGAGGGGGACGGGGACGGGCAGGGGGGGCGGCCTAGGGCTGGGGGCTGTCGGCGTAGGCGGGGGGGGGGGGGGGGGGGTGAGGCGGGAGGGTGGTTCCGGGCCGGGGCCCCAGGCCGGGGGCAGAGGGGGGCTGCGCCACCTGCGCCACGCCAGGACCCAGTCGTGAATGGGTGGGGGGCGGCAGCTGGGTCTGCGGGCGGGGCCAGAGCAGGGTGTGGCTAGGTGTGGGCCGCGTGGCGTGGCGGGGCTGTGGGCGTGGTCAGGGGCTGGCTGCGGGCGGGGGTCGGGGCTGTGGGCGTGGTCAGGGGCTGGCTGCTGGGGCAGCGGGGCCTGTGGGCGTGGCCAGGGGTTGGCTGCGGGGCGTGACTGTGGGCGCGGCCTGTGGTTGTCTGAGATGGGGGCTGTGGGCGTGGCCAGGAGCTGGCTGCGAGGCAGTGCTGTGGGCGTGGCCAGGGCCTAACGGTGGGCGTGGCCGGGCTGCGGGCGTGGCTGCGGGCGTGGTCCGGGGCTGGCTGTGGCGTGGCCAGGGGTTGGCGGCTGGGGGCAGCGGGGCTGTGGGCGTGGCCTGTGGTTGTCTGAGACGGGGGCTGTGGGCGTGGCCAGGAGCTGGCTGCGGGGCAGTGCTGTGGGCGTGGCCAGGGCCTAATGGTGGGCGTGACTGGGCTGTGGGCGTGGCAGTGGGCGTGGTCCGGGGCTGGCTGTGGCGGGGCTAGGGGTTGGCTGCGCGGCGTGGCCTGTGGCTGCCTGCCGCCGGGGCGGGGCTGTGGGCGGGGCCAGGGGCCGCCTGCGGGCGGGGCGGGGCTGTGGGCGTGGTCACGGACTGTCTGCGGGGGCTGTGGGCGTGGCCAGGAACCGCCTGCCGGCGGGGGGCTGTGGGCGTGGTCATGGGCTGTGGGCGGGGCCAGGGGCCGCCTGCGGGCGGGGCGGGGCCGTGGGCGTGGTCACGGACTGTCTGCGGGGGCTGTGGGCGTGGCCAGGAACCGCCTGCCGGCGGGGGGCTGTGGGCGTGGTCATGGGCTGTGGGCGGGGCCAGGGGCCGCCTGCGGGCGGGGCGGGGCTGTGGGCGTGGTCACGGGCTGTCTGCGGGGGCTGTGGGCGGGGCCAGGGGCTGCGGGGCCGCGGCGCGGCGGGCGCGGGGGTCCCCACCAGAAGATGGGGCTCTGGCCCGGCTCGCGGACCACGTAGTAGTCCTTGTCGAGCGGCAGCAGCTTGGCGAGCCCGAAGTCGGCGATCTTGACGTGCGCCTCGCTCTCCACCAGGATGTTGCGCGCCGCCAGGTCGCGGTGCACGCAGCGCCGGGAGCCCAGGTACTCCATGCCCTGCGGGGGGCGGCCGTGAGGGGCTGCCCCGGCCCCGGCCCCGGCCGCCCCAAGCCCGCCCGGCCCGCACCTTGCAGATCTGCGCGGCGTAGAGCAGCAGGCGGCGCGCGTCGAGGCGCGCGCGGTGCCGCGGCAGGTAGTCGCGCAGGCAGCCGCCGGGCACGTACTCCATGACCAGGCAGCGGCTCTGGCGGCCTGCGGCGGGGAGGGCGCGGTCACCGCCGGCCGCCCCGGGCCCCCGGCCCCGCGCCCCCATCCGCGGCGGGACGCTCGTGGGTGGGGAAACTGAGGCGCGGCGAGGCCTGTGGGGGGGGGGGCTCCGCCGGCGCTGGGCGCGGCCGGGACTCGAACCCGCGGCCCCGCCAGGCCGAGCGCGGGGCGGCGCTCACCCAGGCCGTAGCTGACGCCGCGGTACTTGACGATGAAGTCGCTGTGCAGCGCGCGCAGGATGTGGATCTCGCGCTCGAAGTCCCGCTGCTGCGCGGGGCCGCTGTGCTGCAGCTGCTTCACGGCCACCAGCGCGCCCGTGTCGTCCCCCAGCGGGTCGTAGCGGCACAGCTCCACGCTGCCGAAGTTGCCCTGGGGACGGGGGGGCTCGCGTGACCCCCCCCGGCCCGGCCCGCCCCGGCCCCCCGCACCCGGCCCCGCGCCCGGCCCCGCGCTCACCTTGCCCAGCTGCGCGATGTACTTGAGGTGTCTCTCCTCGAAGATCGTGGGGTCCTGGCAGGTGGAGAGCTGGGCGCCGCCCCACAGCCCGTCGCGGGGCCCCGGGGCGCCGGGCGAGGGGTCCGAGAGGAGCTCGTAATCTGGGGCGCGCGGGCAGGGGGTGAGCGGGCCGGGCAGCTGCGGGGACTGGCCGTGTGGCCTCGCTCTGTGCCTCGTGACAGAGTCACCGCCAGCCAGGGGGCTCCCGGAGCGGGCGGCGCGGGCGGTGCCCATCCTGGGTGACCCAAGCGGGGCCAGAGCAGCTTCGCCCACTGCCGGGGGCCAACAAGGGCCCCTGCAGCCCTGGGTGGGCCGAGCCCGTTAGCCCGGACGCCCCCGTGGGACGAGAGCGAAACCGCCATCACGTCCAGCCCCGAGCCCAGGGACGTGTTTGTCACGGCAGCTGCCGCGGCGCTCGCTGACTGCTACAAGCTGGAGCTCTCTGGTCCTGTCAGCAGGCGGGATCCCCCCCCCCACTGCACGGCCCCAACGCACCGGAGGTGATGAGGCTGTTGAGGTCCCGGATGACGGCCCTGAAGGAGGGCCGGTGGCGCGGCTCGTAGGCCATGCACTGCTGGATGAGGAGGGCCAGCTCCGCCCACCTGGGCGCCGGCAGCTGCCGCCGCTCCTCGTAAAACTGCAGCTTCTGGGGGCGGGAGGGGGCCGGTCACCCCCGGGGCTGCCTCGGGGGGGACCCTGCAGGCCCGCCTTGCCCCCCCCCCCGGGGAGGGCCTCGCCGCGCTGACCTCGGCGGGGTCCAGGGCGCTGAGGGGCACGGCCGCGCCGCTGAAGATCTCCCAGGTGGTTGCGCCAAAGCCCCACTTGTCGGCCTCCAGGCCCAGCGTCCGCGCCTCCTGCAGGCACTCGGGGGCCACCCAGGGGATCCTGTCGGCGAGCACTGGGGGGGGGGGCGCGGCGGGGTCAGGGCCCCTCGCCGCCGGCCGCGCCCTCCCCGCCCCCCCCGCCGCCCGGCACTCACTCTCCAGGTTCAGCACGGTGGGGCTGACCCCGGGGTCGCTCAGCTTGATGAAGGGGGGGCTCCCGTCGGCCCCCTCGCGGGCCAGGAGCACCTTCCGGGCCGAGACGTTGCCGTGGGGGAGGCCTTTGTCCTCCTGGGGGGGCCGGGCACGGGGCGGCTTACGAAGGAAGCTTCGAGCTGGGGGACTCCTACACATCCCTCAAAGCCCTCCCGCTCCTGCTCAGACCGGGTTCCAGCATCCTGCTCCATGCCCTGCCTTGCCCCCCTAGTCCAGCTCCCACACTGACCCGTGCCCCCATCCCCCAAAGCCAAAGCCCCTCAGCCTGGAGTTCAAAGCCCCCGCTCACTCTTTCCGTGAGTTTCTCTCTTCCACACCCCCCGCCCCGGTCTCCTGTCCCGGTGGGCCCGGGCACATCCCGCCTGCAGGTCTCTGCCCACACTGTGCCTTCAGCTTGACACGCTCTCCCTCCTGTCGCTTCTCGGTGAACTCCTACTCCACCTTCAGGGCCCCAGTGCCTATGTCCCCGCTTCTGGGAAGCCTCCCCTGCTGCCCAGCCTCACCGCCAAGTACTCCGCTAACTTTAGGCTCCACGGGAGGCGAACTGTCCACCTCTGTTCCCTAAAACACCCTCCCTCGCAGACCCTTACCGAACTTCTATTCATACCTCAGGGCCCTCTGCCAGAGGAAGCCCGTCCCTGAGAATGAAGGGGGGCAGAGGGTGCTCACCAGGTAGTTGAGGGCGTAGGCCAGCTGCTTGACCACCTGCAGCTTCCAGCTGGCCAGCACCAGGTGCCCGCGCTTGCGCAGGTACGTGTCCAGCGCCCCCAGGCGCACGAACTCCTGCACCATGATGCCTGGGGGGCGAGGCGGGGCTGCGTGTGGGCAGAGGGCTTGGCCCCGCCCGGCCCTCGGGGCTGCCCCCCCGTCCCCCCTCCCCCCTGCCGCCCCCCCCCCGCCCGACTCTTCACCCGACGCGCTGGAAGGGGCTGAGCTGCCGCCCCCGGCCCTTCGCCCTGACCTCGCCTCTCTGGCCCCCCCAGAAGCCGCGCTGCCCGCCAGCCTGGCTCAGCGGCTCCTCCGCCGCCCGCGCCGCCCTGTGCTGCCCCCGGCCACCCCCACCCGGCCCGTCGCGGTCTACACTGTTGTGTCACGGTCTACACCACCGGCCCGACTCCCAGCACACACTGGGCTCTGCTGAACGGAGCGGGTGAGAGAGCCGAGGTCAGAGAGGGCTGTGGGGTGGGGACACGGGGGACACTGGGGGCCCCGCGGACACGGGAGGACACGGCGCTCACTCTCTTCAGCCACGCTCACGCCGTGGAGCAGCACGAGGTGCTGGCAGGACACCTGGCTCATCAGGCTGGCTGCTTCCAGGAAGGACTGGGGGGGGGGAGAAGACCCGTGGGACCCCGCCCGGGGCCGGGCCAGGAGCCCCACGCCGGCTGCCTTGCCCTGGGGTCCAGCTCCAGGGTAGCTCTGCCCCTCACACCACCCCCCGCTCCCCTCCAGGCCCCTGTCCTCCCCGCTGCCCCGGACACGCTGCCCCCGGGGCCTTTGCACTGGCCGCTCCCCCGCGGCTTCTACAGGCCCCGATTCTTCCTCCGCGGTGCCACGCTCCTGCTGGCCCCCCCAGGACCCCCAGGTGCCCCGCCTCCCAGGTGCCCCCTGAGGCCCCCAGGCACCCCCCAGGTGTCCCCCCAGGGCCCCCAGGCGCCCCCCAAGTGCCCCACCCCCAGGTGCCCCCCGAGGCCCCCCCAGGCGCCCCCGAGTCTCCCCCAGGCATCCCCAGACCCCCAATTGTCCCCCCAAGCCCCCCAGGCGCCCCACCCCCAGGTGCCCCCTGAGGCCCCCCCCAGGCCCCCCAGGTGCCCCGCCTCCCAGGTGCCCCCCGAGGCCCCCAGGCACCCCCCAGGTGTCCCCCCCAGGGCCCCCAGGCGCCCCCAAGTGCCCCCCCAGGTGCCCCCTGAGGCCCCCCCAGGCGCCCCTGAGGCTCCCCCAGGCCCCCAATTGTCCCCCCAGGCCCCCCAGGCGCCCCACCCCCAGGTGCCCCCCAGGCCCCCCGGGCCCCCCTCACCTCCATGAAGTCCTTGTGCTTTGCCGCCATCACCTTGATTAGCACCTCCGTCTCGCGCGCCGCCCCGTCCACCAGCTCGCGCCGGCAGCCCCGGTAGATCTTGGTGAAGGACCCGTGGCCCATGTTCTCGTGCTGGGGGGGGGGCGGGGCCGTGAGGCGCGCGGGCCGGGCCGTTTCGCGGGGGGCTGCGCCCGGGGAGCCCAGGGGCCCTGACCGCCCGGGGCCGCCTACCCGCTGCAGGCTGCCCGCCGGGATCTTGTGGAAGGTCATCTGGCTCAGCTGGCAGCGGGCGTGCGCGGGGGCGGGGGCCGGGCCGCAGCCCCCCCGGATCACGACCAGGTTGGATTTCTCTGTGGGGAGGGGGAGAAGGTCGGAGGTGAACACGCCCCGGGGTCCCGGGCCCCCCCGGATCTGTTTGGGGTGTGCCGCCCGGAGGCTGAGCCCGAGGCGAGGACTTGAGGGTACCTGGGTTATCTGGGAGGGACCCCAGGAAGCCCTGATGGGGGGCAGGATGTGAGACGGGGTAGGGGGGAGTCCTACAGCAGATGACACTGGGGGACAAGAGGAGCTGGGCCCCCTGGAGACCCCTCCGAGGGAGAGACACTGCTAGCGACCTCAGCAGCACCTGGATCAAGCCGTGCCTGAAGGCCGCCGCCCAATCGCTTTTGTCTTCCTAACTCCCCTGGGTCTGCGTGGCAGCTGGGAGGACACAGTCAGGGGGAGACTGGCTCGGGGAGAGGGCGGGCTCACCTCTGGGCCGGGGCGGGCAGCAGGAGGTGAGGTTCAGGGCCACCCCGTCCACGTGAAGTCCGCCATCCCAGCAGGCCGCCAGGAGCTCGTGGAGGCTGCCGTGGGGCCGCGCCAGGCCGGCCAGGGAGAAGCTTCCCGAGGGGTCACGCCGGATGAGGCAGCCTTTAAAATCGGGGCCGAGCGGGCTCTGCGGAAGGGGCGGCCGTGAGCGCTCCCGTGCCCCTCCCGGAGCCCCCGAGCTCCTTCGCCTCGGCGCGTGCTGTTCCTTCCACCAGGCGCCGGTCCCTCCCCTTCCCCCCCACCCCCCAGGCGCACGCCGTCCCATCTTTCAGGCCTCGGCGCGAATGCCGCCTCCTCCAGGAAGCCGAGGCGGCCTCACCTGGACGCAGACGGTGAGCAGGAAGCTGTCAAAGTCCTGGGGGCTGCGGCGGAGGACGTAGGAGCCGGGCACGGAGCCCCCGGCCTTGAGCTTGTCCACGGCGAAGTCGAGGCTGTGGGGGGGAGCGGGTGGGATCGGGAAGAGGGTCCAGGATGGACAGACGGACGGGCCAGAGCTGGAGCAGGACCATGGGCGAGCGGCCCGCGCCTGTCCTCCCTCGTGCGCCCTGAGCGGCCTGGGGTCGCTGCTGTCCCCGGCGAGGGGACACCCCGCTGCGCGGCGGCCCGGCTTGAGGCTGGACTTTGGTCCCGGGCTGCTCGGGCTGGCCTGGGCCCGGGGCGCGGCGGGGCGGCCCTTACGTGATGGGGCCGTGGCACTGCTCGGCCACCTCCTCCAGCAGCCGCGGCGGCGCCACCTCCTTGCAGAAGAAGTGCCGCGGGTCGGTGGTCAGCCGGAAGTAGCCGTCCACGAGCGCCACGAAGGAGAGCGCGGCGGGCAGCCCCGGGAACTCGGCCTCCTGCGCAGGAGCCCGTCAGCGCCTGCTCCAGCCCGCGCCACCCCGCCCGTCCCCACCCCGCGCCCGCCCCGCGCCCACCAGCATCTGGTTGTCCACTCTGGTGATGGCGACCAGGCGGTGCTCCCCTGCCGGGCCCGCGCGCGGCGCCTGCTTGACGCTGATGTCCACGATTTCGGGAAAGTCGCAGAAGGGCTGGAAGATCTGGGGGACGGGGCTCCGGTGGGCACCACGCCCCGAGGAGCCCCAGGAACCCCGCCCCCAGGAGCCATGCCCCCTCCCAGCCTGCCCCTGCCCTGCCCCTTCTTCCCCGTGCCCCGCCCCTCTGAGCCCCGCCCCTGCCCCAAACCCGCCCTCTGAGTCCCCCAAGTCCTGCCCCCTCTGCCCCAGCCCTGTCCACTCTGCCCTGCACGCCCCCTGAGACCTGCCCTCTCCAAGCTCCCAGCGCCCCATCCCTCTTTCCGAACCCCACCCCTGCCCCATGGCCCGCCCATCTGAGCCCCCATAGTCTCGTCCCCCATCCGAGCTCCGCCCCTGCGCTGCCCCAAGGTCTGCCCCTCTGAGACCCGCCCCCTCCGAGACCCGCCCCCGCGCTTCCCCGCGCCCTACTCCCTCTGTCTATGCCGCGCCTCTCCACCTCTGCCCGAGACCCGCCCCCTTTGTCCAAGCCCCGCCTCTCTGAGCCCCGCCCCTCCGAGCCCCACCCCCGCGCTGCCCCACCCCCGCCCCTCTGAGCCCCGCCCCTGCAGTGCCCCCCTCCCTTTGTCCGAGCCCCGCCCCATCTGTCGGAACCCCCGCGCCCGGCCCCTCGGAGCCCTCCCCACTCTATCCGAGTCCTGCCCCTGTGCTGCCCCAAGACACCGGCCCCGCTGTGCCCCTTGCCCCGCCCCCTCTGTCTGAGCCCCGCCCCTCCGAGCCCCGCCCCTGTGATGCCCCTCCCTGTGTCCGAGCCACGCCCCTTCTGTGTGAGCCACGCCTCTGTGATGACCCTCCCCTCCCTTTGTCCGAGCCCCGCCCCTCCGAGCCCCGCCTCCTGTCTGGGCCCCACCCGCGTCCCACCACTCCCAGCCCCACCCCTGCACTGCCCCGAGCCCCCGCCCCACTGAGCCCCTGCAATGCCCCGCCCCTCTTTTGAGCCGAGCCCCGCCCCTCTGTGTGAGCCCCGCCCCTTCCTTTGTCTGAGCCCCACCTCCTGTCTGAGCCCCACCCCTCCGAGCCCCGCCTCCTGTCTGAGCCCCACACCTCCGAGCCCCGCCTCCTGTCTGAGCCCCGCCCAGCGCTGCCCCGCCCCTCGGCCCGAGCCCCGCCCCTCTATCCTAGCCCCGCCCCCTCGGCCCGCACCCCGCCCCCTCCTTCCTAGCCCCACACCCTCGGCCCGTGCCCCACCCCCTCTTTCCTAGCCCCGCCCTGCCTCCTGTCTGAGCCCCACCCTCCGAGCCCCGCCCCCTGTCTAGCCCCGCCCCCTGTCTGAGCCCCGCCCCCTCGGCCCCGCCCCGCCCCCTCCTTCCTAGCCCCGCCCCCTCCTTCCTAGCCCCGCCCCTCGGCCCGCGCCCCGCCCCCTCCTTCCTAGCCCCGCACCGCACCTCGTGGCCGTCCGGGCTCCAGGCGACGCCGCAGGCCCCGTCCACGCGCAGCAGCCCCGGCGCGTCCTGGCCGCCCGAGGCGCGGGGGAAGCGCACGCGGAAGGTCTCGGCGGCGCCGGCCGGGGCCAGGCGCTCCAGGTCCAGGATGTACTTGGCCATGAGCGCGTGCCGGTCGGCCTGGCAGGCGGCCACGCGGCGCAGCGCGCGGGTCACCGTCCTGCGGACGCGCCGGCGCGTCACGAAGCTCAGGCCCTGGAGGAGCTGGCGCAGGCCCGGCGGCAGGCAGGCCTTGTAGCTGCGGGGGCGGGGGTGCTCAGCGCGGGGCGGCCGCGGGCGCGGGGGGCCGCGCCCGGGCGCCCCCCGCCTCACCTGACCGTCCTCAGCAGCTCCTCGGGCGGCAGCGCGCGCTCGCGGGCCATGCGCGTCAGGTCCAGCACGGCCAGGCTGAGGCACTCGCCCTGCGCCTGCAGGCCCAGGTCCACGGGCAGGCGGCCGCCCACCAGGTCCCCGCGGTGCTGCGGGCACAGCGTCAGCCGGCCGCCCCCCACCCCGGGGCTGCCCCCCAGCCCCCAGCCGCCCCCCCGGCCCCGGCGGGCCCCGTGCAGCCCCCACCTGGGCGAACAGGTGCTCCAGGACCGGCAGGTCAACCACGGCGCTGGCCAAGTCCTTGCAGAGCCCGAAGCGGTGGCACTTCTCCAGCCCAAACCAGTCGGGGAAGTAGAAGCTGCGGGCAGGGTGGGGGCGTCCTGGGGTGGGGGTGCGGGCGCCCGGGGCCCCGGGGAGGGGGGCGGCGGCGTCTGCCTGTTGAGCCCGGGCTGTGCCGCCGCGTGCTGTGTGGCCTCAGGGAGGTGACCCGCCCTCTCTGGTCCTGCCTCCTGTGAAGTGGGCAGGGGCTTGGGGCAGCGGGGGACAAAGCGGTGGCACGGCTGGTGTCCGAGCCCCCCTGGTTTCCTCCCTTGAACCCCCGCCTGTGTGGGGGGGATGGGGCGTGTCCTACCGGAGCCTGTAAACCAGGATGGGGTTGTCCGGGTCCTCCGTGGAGAACACGTGGCTCGGGGGGTACCAGCGGGACAGGTCCTCCGTGGCCAGGGCGAAGAGCGGGTGGTACACGGGCAGGATGCCTGCCGGGCAGACCCGTCAGCCCCCGGGCCCCTGCCCGCCCCCAGCTCGGACGCCGGCTCCCACCCCTGCTCACGCGCCCTCCAGGGCTCCCCACTGCCCTCAGGAGAGAAGCCCCACACTCATGCCGCCGCGCCCCCCGAAAGCCAGCCTGCCCCCCTCTCGTGCGGCCACACCTGGGAGCCTCTGCCCGTGCCCTTCCCTCGGCTGCAGACAACCACTCTGTTACCGCACTCCTACTCATCCCGCAAAGCCCGAGCGCCAGTGCTGCCTCCTGCCCCACCCGGGCCGGCTCTCTGGGGCCCACTCACCGCTGGCCTTGGCGGCCTGCACGCACAGCTCCTCAGCCGAGTGGTCCCCGAAGAAGAAGGAGAGGCGCTGGGGGGGGCCAGGCCCCCGCGGGGGCAGCAGCACGTGCAGGGCTCCCGCCTCGGATGAGAGGCTGCAGGAGCGCTGGGGCAGCAGGGGCGTCTCCTCGCTCGGGGGCGCCATGGGGCTGCCTGGGGCGCAGGGAGGGGCAGCGCCTCAGGCCCGGCCAGGGGCACCCCGACGTCGTGAGCGGAGGGGGCCGGGGTCCCGCGTGGGGGCTGGCGAGGGAGGCGGGGCGCGGGGGACGCGGACCCCCGGGCAGGGCCGTGCCGGGGCCTGGATGCGGCGGAGGCACCAGCCCCCCCTGAGCTGCCCAGGGCAGACATCACCAATCGCTCCCCTCTCCCAGCATGTGCCCCGGGCAGGCATGCGCAGCCGCTCCCAGATGGCCCAGTGGGGGCAGCTGGGGACCCCCTGCCCTGTCTCCCTGTCACGCTGTGGCCTCCACGTCCCCCCAGCCTCTTCCTCGTGCACCCTGGACCCCCGGGGGGGGGTCCCTGCTGGGTGGACACTTCTCCAGCCCAAAACTCCCCCAGCGCCCTCTCCGGGGGTCTCAGGGCTCAGCGCCGGGCACGGGGGGTGTCGGAGCTTCGAGCCCCGTCAGGAGGAGAAGCAGGGAGACGACGAGGGCCCCCCAAATTCACCTCCGCAGAGCGTCAAAGAGGGTGGGGAGAAGGCTGCACCTGAGATGCCCCGAATCTGAGCTCGGAGCCCCCCACCCCAGCGGGCAGGCCCTGCTGCCGAGGGCCGAGCTTGGGGCGCCCCGTGATCCATCACATCGTGAGCGGACCCGCGGCCAGGGGCCCCCTGAGGTGCCGGGCACGCCGGGAGCTGGGGGGCTGCGCGCCTCCGGGGGTCCCAGCCGAGACCCTGCCTGGGGCGGGGACCGGGCCTGGCTCCGGGGCCCCCCGCGCTGCCCCCTCAGCGCCGCTCCCCCCATCTGGGGACCCCCCACCCTTACCCGTCAGGCGCCGGGGCCCCCCCCTGCACTGCCCCTCGGCTCGGGGACCCCCCACCCTTACCCATCGGGCTCCGGGCCCCCCCATGCTGTGCCCCCCGCCCGGGGACCCCCCGCCCTTACCTGTCGGGCTCTGGGCTCTCCGCTCTGTCCCCCCACCTGCCCGGGGACCCCCCACCCTTACCCATCAGTCTCCAGGACCCCCGTGCTGCCCTCTCTGCCTGGGGACCCCCCACCCTTACCCTTCGGGCTCTGGGGCCCCCCCCGCACTGCTCCCTCGGCCCGGGGACCCCCCTCGCTTACCCGTCGGGCTCTGGGGCCCCTGCGCTGCCCCCTCAGCCCTGCCCCACCCGGCTTGGGGACCCCCCACCCTTACCCATCAGTCTCCAGGACCCCCGTGCTGCCCTCTCTGCCTGGGGACCCCCCACCCTTACCCGTCGGGCTCTGGGGCCCCCCCCCGCGCTGCCCCCTCGGCCCGGGAACCCCCCACCCTTACCCTTCGGGCTCTGGGCCCCCCCCCCCGCGCTGCCCCCTCGGCCGGGAACCCCCCACTCTTACCCGTCGGGCTCCGGGGCCCCCCCTGCACTGCCCCTCGGCTCGGGGACCCCCCACCCTTACCCATCGGGCTCCGGGCCCCCCCATGCTGTGCCCCCCGCCCGGGGACCCCCCGCCCTTACCCATCGGGCTCCAGGTTCCCTGTGCTGCCCTCTCTGCCTGGGGACCCCCCACCCTTACCCGTCGGGCTCCGGGTCCCCTGTGCTGCCCCCTCAGCCCCCCCCCGCCCGGGGACCCCCACCCTCACCGGTCGGCAGGTCTGGCCTCCGGCGGGCAGCGCGGGCGGGCAGGAAAGCCCCCCTCCGCTTCCTGTGTCTTGCGCTTCCTGAAGCGCCACCACTGCCACTCGTCACTTACAGAAAGCGCTGTGGGGGCGGCGGGGGCGGGGCAGGCAGGGCCCCGGGGGAGGGGCGCAGAAGCTTCCGGAAGCCCTGCTTGGCGGGCTGCCCGAGGGCCCCCAGCCTCAGGGGCGCGGGGACGGCACAGGAGGGGGCCCGGTCGGCGTGGGGGGGGAGGGCTCTGGGAGCCCTGCTGGCCAAGGGGCCCTGGCAGCACCCGAGCCCTCGCGCATCAGTTTACCCACCCGGGGCACGCGAGGGCCGGGCCCTCTAAGAGCGGGGGTGGGCTTTCCCCAGCCGGGGTCAGGCGCCCCGTGGGGTACTTCTCCAGGGGGCTCTGGGGGTCCCCCCGTGCGTGCCGGGCAGTGCCCGCCAGGGGCGCCCAGTGCGGGGGTCCCCGAGCCACGCGGGGGCTTGGCGGGTCCCGCCGGGTGGTCCGCGGGGGCTCCAGGGCCACGCGCGTTTCTATCCTTGCACAAAACCGTTCCCCTTTCCACCGCTCCTGGGGGTCGATTCAGGGGGCTTCGCCGTGGGCCCCCAGCCCCCCACCCGCGGCGGGGAGCGCCCCCGACACGGCAAGGGAGCAGTGGCCCTTCTTGGTGCCCCCCCACGTCCCTGCTCCCGGCCCAGAGCCCGGCGCCATGGCCTCCGCAAAGTTTCCTCGGTGCGAGCCATCCAGCTGCAGACGAGCACTTATTAGGCGCCTGCTGTGTGCAGGGCAGGCACTGGGACAAAGCAGGAGACGAGACAGACCCAAGCCTGCCCCGTGGACCTGTCTTTACTGGGCCACGTTCCGTGGCCCTCGGGGCGACTTCGAGCCTGAGGTTCGGGGACAAACGGGCCGGGCCGGGGGCCACGTGGCGGGGGGCCGGGAGCTTAGGGGGGCCCTCAGGAAGCGGCGGCCGGGCCGGGTGGAACGTCAGGGGTCGTGGGGGGGGCAGGGCGTGGCCAGCCCGTGGCACTCACTTCCTGGGTGGCTTCGGCGGCGGGGGTGCAGGGGGGGGCTCTCTGCGCCGGGAGGGGCGGCACGTTGCCCCGCCCGGGACCCGCCCAAGAAAGTTGGGGAGCCTCAGGGGTAGAACACCCGAGATTTCCTGCTGGCAAAAAAACGTCCATAAATACCTTCAAAACACAAGTGAAACTGAAAACAAATCTGTGAGAAATAAAAACAAGACACAAAAGAACAAAAAAAAAGAATCAGGCAAAAAGAAAAACAAAAAGAACGAAAGATAAAAAGAAAGAAAAAAATAAAAAAAGACGGAAAAAGAAAAACAAGAAAAAGAAGAACGAAAACAAATCTGAACTTCTCTTGTGGACCAAATAACCTCATTATATGAGCGACTCCTAGAAACCCACAGGAAAAATACCAGCCGCTTAGCAGGATGTGATCCCCAAGTCCCATCAGATGACGCGTAAATGGCTCTTAGAACCCGTGCTCGGCTCCTCTCACGAAGGAGAGATGGAAATTCACTAAAAGTACCCGGAGGCCACATGGTCACTTCCGTGGGTGCAAAGAAGCCCTGGACACGATGAAACAGCCTCCACGATAAATCTCACCGAGAACTAGGTATAACAGGGAATTCCCTCAAACGGATAAAGAGCACCTAAAAAAAAACCCTACAGGTAATATCATACCTAGTGGTGAACTTGTTTTCTCAGAGGCCAGGAGCACAGCAAGGCTGTCTGCTCTCACCACGTCCATCCCACGTTGTTGAGAGGCCTGGCCATCGCAATAAGGCAAGAAAAGGAATTAAGAGCCTAAAAATTGGGAAGAAGGAAGTCAAACTCACCTTGTTTGCAGATGTGAAGGTTTACATAGAAAATGCAAGGGAATCTACAGACGATTATAAGTAATAAATGAGCTGATGCGCGCAAGGAGTGCCCTGCCACGCAGGGGTGTCCCCCGCGTAGGGGAGCCCCACGCGCAAGGAGTGTGCCCCATAAGGAGAGCCGCCCAGCGCGAAAGAAAGTGCAGCCTGCCCAGGAATGGTGCCGCACACACGGAGAGCTGACGCAACAAGGAGATGCAACAAAGAGAGACCAGATTCCCATGCCGCTGACAACAACAGAAGCGGACAAAGACACAGCAAAATAGACACAGAGAACAGACAACTGGGGTGGCAGGGGGGAAGGGGAGAGAAATAAATAAATAAATAAATAAATCTTAAAAAAAAAAAACAAGCCAAAAAAACCAACTCGGGGAAAGCGATGTGGCTCAGTGGTTGAGCACCAGCTTCCCATATATAACGTTCCCCCCAGCAAAAAACAAAAAACAAAAAAACACACAAAAAGCAAAACTGTGAGCCCATAAATTCCCATTGTTTAAGCCAATCCATTGCCTGGTGTTTGATTTAGCAGCCAGGAAACAAACACAGACCACTACACACTAAAAACTATAGAACATGACTGAGGAATTCACGACAACCAGAATAAGTAGTAAGATATACCACTCACAGATGGAAGGACTCTGTTTCTCCCCAAACAGATCTTCCAGCAGGGTTTTTTTTTTTTTTTTTGGTAGAAATTGGAACTAACTTTGAAATGTGTTGGAAATTGCAAAGGACAAAGGATAACCAAATCCAGTTTTAAAAAGAAACTATAATCAGAGAGCTTGCCTATGGGATCCAAGACTGATTCTAGAGCTACGTAATCAAGACAGCGTGGTGAAGACGGCACAGAGCTCGAAGGGACCGAGTACGAGTCCGTGAATAGACCCACGCAAACAGGGTCAGTGGATCTTTTTAGGAAGTCGCTAAGGCGGGAAGCGGCTGTGGCTTGATCGATTGGGCTCCCGTCTACCATATGGGTAAGCTGGCCGATGCCTGCGGAGAGCTGGTGCAGCAAGATGACGCAACAAAGAGAGACAAGCAGACACAGAAGAGCGCACAGTGAATGGACACAGAGAGCAGACAGCAAGCAAGTCGCAAGTGGGGGGAAATAAATAAAATAAATATTTTTTAAAAAAGGCACTAAGGCAGCAAATAGGGAAAGGAAAGTCTTTTTTTAAAAGATTTATTTATTTCTCACCCCACACACACACCCCACTGTTGTTTACACTCACTGTGTCTGTTCCTTGTGGGCTCGTCTTCCTTTTAGGAGGCACTGGGAACTGAACCCAGGCCCTCCCATGTGGGAGGGAGGCACCTAATCGCTTGAGCCACCTCTGCTCCCTGCTTCGTAGTGTCTCTCACTATGTTTTCCTCCTTGTGTCTCTTGTTGCATCATCTTGTTGCATCAGCTCACCACGTCATCTCCTTTAGGAGGCACTGGGAATGTAATCCAGGACCTTCCCTGTGGCAGGTGAGAGCTCAACTGCTTCCCAGGAGACTCTTTTCAACAAATGGTGCTGGAACAAGTGGACATCACATGGGAACCAGTATTAACCATAACTCACACTACGCACAAAAGTACCTCAATAGGGACCATAGACCTAGAGCAATCCACCTTGTAGGAAAAAAACGTAGGAGCAAATTTGTGCAACCTCGAGGTAAAAACAGGTTTCTTAGCTAGAAAATCGGATAAACTAGACTCCATCGGGACCACAAACATTTGCTCTTTGAAAGACACAGCATCGAGAAAACAGAGGGCAAGATGCAGGTCCACGGAAAATACATGCGACACACGTATTAAACAAAGGATTTGTATCCAGAATATGTAAAGAGCACTCGCAACTCAATAATCAGACAAACGTCCCAATAAGGAAATAGGTGAAAGATTTGAATAGAAACTTCACCAAAGATATGTGAACGGTCACATAATAAAATCACCAATCACCAGGGAAATGCAAATTAAACCAGGAGACCCACTCCTCATGCCTGGAATGGAGAGAGTTCAGAAGATAACTCTCACCCGCGCCGACGATGCCAAACGGTGCAGCCGCGGTGGAAAACGTTTGTTAGAGTTAAGCGCACACAGCGTTGAGGAGGATGTTAGTAGCTCGGGGAGGTCAAGCCGAACAGCAGAGACGGAGTCTCCACCTGCAGCCAGAAGTCCAAATCCAGCGAGCGCAGCGCTCCCCCCTGCAGCCCCCGCCCCCCCCAGCCCCTGTGCCCCCGCCTCGTCCTCTCAGGGCCCTTGCCGTCGGATCCTGGACAGGCCAAGGATTTCCCGGCTCAAGAGCCTTAAAATAACGATATCTTCAAAGACGCTTTTTCCCTATAGAGTCCCATCCACAGGCTCGGGGCGGATGTCCGTTTTGGGGGAGCCCCTAGTCGACCCGCCGCCAGGCTCTTGGGTTCGAATCCCACCAAGAGGTGGTTTCGTTCGCTCCCTCTCATTTAGGCCTCCCAGCAAACCCAGAGTGGGGGCCGTCACCCCCATTTTGAGAGGGGAACCTGAGGCGCAGCGAGGTCACGTGACAGCAGGGACCCCCTCCTGTCCCTCAGCGCGCTCTGCCATGGGGTGCTTCCCTTATTTTCTTGCCCCGTTAGCTCGCCCAGCAGGCGGGCTGCGCACAGTAGGACTGAATGGACGGGACAGGGAGGTGGCCCGGTGCAGGGGCCGGTGCTTGGGGCACGTGGATGCAGCCCCAAACCAGCTTTTCAAACGCCCTCAGGCAGAGCCCCGCCCCAGGCCCCGAGTTATCCAGGACCTCGCTGCAGCCGCCCGCTCCGTCCTGGCAGCCTGGGGAAACTGAGGCCCAGAGCGAGGGGCGGCCGGAAGGGGCAGCCCAAACCCTCACGGCCCGGCTAAATCGCCCAGTCCCAGGAGGTGGGGACTAGTATCGCGCTCGTATCACGGATGGGGACTCCGAGGCCCAGAGCGGCGAGGCGCCGGGGGTGGGACTCGAACTCGCGGGCCCCCGCCCCTGCAGCCGGGAACGCGCCCTGCTGCCCCCTGGTGGACGCGCGCGGTAGCGCAGGCCGCGCCTCGCTCTTCCCCCACGCGCTTCCAGGCGTCAAAGGCCGCGGGGGCTCCCGGCCGGGGCCACCAGCCTTCTCCAGCGCTAACCACGCCAGGAAACTCGGAAAGAAGCGCTTCAGGCCGAGAGCAGGCGAGCCCAGACCTCGGCGCGCGAAAAACAAAGAGCGCCGCTAGAGGCAGTGAGGCAATCGTGCAAAAATGCACATTTTTTATTTTTTCCTTTGGAGGGAGCAGGTGTGGGTAAAGCCACGGAGTGCCTGCTTCCCACACGGGTGGTCCCGGGTTCCGTGGCGGTGCCTCCTAAAAACAAAAACGAGCAACAAGCAAACAAATAAAAAAAAAAAACTCAGGGGAGCCGGTGTGGCTCGGCGGTTGAGCGCCCGCCTCCCACGTACAAGGTCCCAATTTCAATCACTGGGCCCGGAACCTTAAAAAAAAAAAAAAGCAATTTATGCCACCGCAATTGAAACGAGGTGTTTGAACCGACTTCCGTATGCCTGAATTCGCCACAGGAAAAAGGTGGGAGCAACCTAAGCATCCACGGAGAGGAGACTGCCCCTGAGGTCCATCGAGGCAACGGCACATCATTCCAGGAAGAGGAGAGAAGCTCTGCTTCGAGCTACAAAGTGGGTGACTCTTGAGGACTTTGGGGTGCAGGAAGGGAGCCGGTCACAGATCTCATGGCGTGTTGCTCGGTTTATAGGAAATATCCAGAACGGGCAGCCAGGGGCTTGGAGGGAAATGCAGAGGCACTGCTCACGGTTTTGGAGTTCTGGGGAGATGGGATTGATGGTGATGGTTGCACAACTCTGTTCGTGTCCCGACAAAATGAACCTGCACATTTTAAGTGAATTGTATGACAGTGGAGCTGTTATAAAAAATGTTTAATAAAAAAAAGGAATTGCGCTCCAACATAACCTCTTCCGAATGGCTGAGTGGTCCCTCTGTCTATTTAAAGGCACAGAGACCGTGTGTTGCCTTTTCCAGCTCTGGTCTCTGCCCCCAGGGCTTCCTTTTGCTGGAGCCAGGCGCTGAGCAGGGGGCCCCCGAAGGCTGTGGGTGGGTGGACCCCTCGTGCCCCAACCCCCGTGATCTGTTTTATGGGTTGTTTCTTTTTCTTTTTTTTAAGATTTATTTTTTATTTATTTCTCTCCCCTCCCCCTGGTTGTCTGCTCTCTTTGTCCGCTTACAGTCTTCTCAGTGGTACCAGGAATCTGGGTCTTTTTGTCGCAGCATCTTGCTGCGTCAGCTCTCCATGTGTGTGCAGTGCCACTCCTGGGCGGGCTGTGCTTTTTTTTTTGCGCTGGGCAGCTCTCCTTGAGGGGCGCACTCCTTGCATATAAGGCTTCCCTAGGCGGGGGACACCCCTGCGTGGCAGGGCACTCCTTGTGCACGGAGCACTGTGCATGGGCTAGCTCACCACACAGGTCAGGAGGCCCTGGGTTTGAACCCTGGACCTCCCATGTGGTAGGCGGACGCTCTATCAGTTGAGCCAAATCCACTTCCCTGTTTCTATTTATTATGCTGCTTTTTTTTTTTTTAATATTTATTTTTATTTATTCCCCCCTGATTCCCCACTCTGTGTGTTCTTCTGTGTCTGCTTGTCTTCTCATTAGGCGGCTCCTGGGACCAATCCTGGGACCTTCCGGAGAGAGAGAGAGGCGATCACTCTCTTGTGCCTCCTCAGCTCCCTGTTCTGCTACATCTTACTTTCTCTCCTCTGTGTCTCTTGTTGTGTCCTCTTGCTGCGCCAGCTCTCCGCATTGGCTGCACCGGGCCACATTCCCCCGTGGGCCGGCACTCTGCGCGGGCCAGCTCGCCCTCACCAGGAGGCCCTGGGCATCGAACCCTGGACCTCCCATATGGTACAGGGTTGAGCCACATCCATTTCCCTATGCTGCTTTTTAAATGTTTGTTTATGCTATTTTCTCTTGTTTCTTGTTTTGCTTGTGGCTCTTCTGTTTTCTTTGATTCTTCCTTTATATTTCGGTTCCGGGCGCCAGGTCTCCCTCGCTGACCCCTGGCTGCTCTGCGGCCAGCACTCGGCACCGAAACTCATTGAATTACGACGCCATCTCCAGCAGAAAAACACTATACATTTTCCCATCTCACAGATGAAAATTCTCGGGTCAACAGCCCGAGACTTCCGTCACCACTGGGCAGCAGGGCCCCGTAAGGGTGGCTCGCACTCCCCGGGAGAGCAAGAGGGACCCCCGACCCGAGATCCGCGGAGCGCCTACAACTCCCGGCGTGCCACGCGCGCCTACGCGCCTTCACGGCTTCGGGCGGAACGGGCGTGGCCCCCGCGCTGCCTCTTGGGAGATGTAGTCTTCCGCTCGGGGCCGCGGGGCTGGGTGCGGAGGTGGACCCGCAGCCAATGGAGAAGCGGGTCTCGATGAGCGCAGGGCCGACGAGCCAATGGGCGTGCGCCCCCCGGGGGGCGGGACTTCCGGCAGCCGAGGCATGGAGAGCGGCTGCGCGAGGCCGGCCACTTCCTTTCGTAGGTGGCGGCGAGCGCGGAGACGGCGCCATGAAGGCCTCGGGCACGGTAAGGCGGGCGCGGGGGTCGGGGGCGCGGCCCGGCGGGGCTCGGGGGGTCCGGGGGGCGGCGCGGGCCGGGGGCGCGATCCCGGCCGGGCCCCGCGTGGCCGCGCGCCCCCGGGCCCCGGGCGCAGCCAACATGGCGGCGGCCGCGTGGGGCGCCCGGGCCTCAGTTTCCCTCTCTGCGCAGCGGCCCGGGGGGAGCGAGGGGCGCGGGGCCGACGGGCCGGGAGGCGCGGGGCCGCGGCCGAGGGCGCCCGTCGAGGGGGCCCTGCGCCTGGCACGTGGCTGCCGCCGCCCCCGGTGCGCCTGCGCGGACCGGGCTGTTCCCAGCTCGAGTCCCGCCGACGGCGGCTGGGAAACCGAGGCAGCCGCGGGTCGTCGCCCTCGCGGGAGCCCGGGGCTTGCGGCCGGGGCCGGGCGGCCTCATGCTGGTGCTGCCCCGCGCGCGGCGCGTCACCCCTGCCCGGCTGCCGCTCGTCCCTGGGCCTCCGCCCGGAAGCACGACGGGGGGCCCGGGGTGCGGGGGCCCCCCGCGAGGCCGCAGCGCCCGGCGGGGCCTGCAGGGCGGCTCGGCGCTGCCCGGGCCGCGGGAGCCCCCTGGGCCGGGGCGCGGGGCCGGCGCCTCCCTCGCGCCCACGCGGGCCTGACCCCGGGGGGGGGGGGGCGGCGGCCCGGGCCCGGGCATCAAGCCCCGGGGGTGGGGGGGGGTGCCGCGGGCCTCGGGGAGCGCCAGCCCCCTCAGGCCCCCGCGTCCGTGCCAGCTGCGAGAGTACAAGGTCGTGGGGCGCTGCCTGCCCACCCCCAAGTGCCGCGCGCCGCCGCTCTACCGCATGCGCATCTTCGCCCCCAACCACGTCGTGGCCAAGTCCCGCTTCTGGTACTTCGTGTCTCAGCTGAAGAAGATGAAGAAGTCCTCGGGGGAGATCGTCTACTGCGGGCAGGTAGTGCCCCCCGGGGCCGGCGGGGGCACCCCGGGAGCGGGGCGCGGCCCTCCCTCACCCCCGCCTCCCGCGCGCCCGCAGGTGTTCGAGAAGTCGCCGCTGCGCGTGAAGAACTTCGGCATCTGGCTGCGCTACGACTCCCGCAGCGGCACGCACAACATGTACCGGGAGTACCGGGACCTGACCACGGCCGGCGCCGTCACCCAGTGCTGTGCGTCCCCGCGCGCCCCGCCGGGCACCCCCAGCAGCCGCCCCCGGGGCCCCCTGCCCGCGCCCAAACCCAAGAGCCGCCGTTTGCGGTAACGGCGGCTCAAGCAGCGGCGCGGACAGCACGCGAGCCTCGTCGCCTTTGGGGGGCTGTGCCGTGCCCCCCGGAGTGAATGTGGAGGTTCGACAGGCCCGGGGGCACCACACGGGGGGGCGCCGCGCGGCGCGGGGGGTGCTGACGGGCCTCTCGCCCCCCCAGACCGCGACATGGGAGCCCGGCACCGCGCGCGCGCCCACTCCATCCAGGTCATGAAGGTGGAGGAGATCGCGGCCAGCAAGTGCCGCCGGCCGGCCGTCAAGCAGTTCCACGTGGGTGCCCGGGCGCCGCGGGGGGCGGGCGCGGTGAGGGGCCCTGGGGGCCTGCCGGGCGCCGCGGGGGGCGGGCGCGGTGAGGGGCCCTGGGGGGCCTGGCGGGCGCCGCGGGGGCCCTGGGGGGCCTGGCGGGCGCCGCGGGGGGCGGGCGCGGTGAGGGGCCCTGGGGGGCCTGGCGGGCGCGGTGAGGGGCCCTGGGGGGCCTGGCGGGCGCGGTGAGGGGCCCTGGGGGACCTGGCGGGCGCCGCGGGGGGCGGGCGCGGTGAGGGGCCCTGGGGGGCCTGGCGGGCGCCGCGGGGGCCCTGGGGGGCCTGGCGGGCGCCGCGGGGGGCGGGCGCGGTGAGGGGCCCTGGGGGGCCTGGCGGGCGCGGTGAGGGGCCCTGGGGGGCCTGGCGGGCGCGGTGAGGGGCCCTGGGGGGCCTGGCGGGCGCCGCGGGGGCCCTGGGGGCAGCTCGGCCTCACCCCACCCCCCGCCTCCCGCAGGACTCCAAGATCAAGTTCCCGCTGCCGCACCGCGTCCTGCGGCGCCAGCACAAGCCGCGCTTCACCACCAAGCGCCCCAACACCTTCTTCTAGCCCGCGGGCGGCCAATAAACGAACCGAGCCCGGCGCGGCGCCTGCTTTCTTTGCGCCGCTGTTCACGAGTCAAGAGCGCGTGTCCTGAGGGTGCCCGGGTCGCAGCCGGCACCGCGCCTGGGGCCTCAGCTGGCCCTGCGGCCGGGAGGGGGGCAGCCCTGGAGCGGGTCCACCCCCAGGGGTGGCGGTGGGGGTGGGGGCACCATCAAGGGGCTGGCGGCTCAGCGGGGGCCAGGCCCGCCCGAGGGCGTCTCCGTGGGGCCCTTGGGGGGGTACCAGGTGTCTCGGGCCGCCCCGGTCCTGGCCGGCTTCGGGAGTCCCGCCCCACCCCTCCCCTTGGCAGCCCTGCCCGTGTGCCCGTCGTCAGGCTCAGCGGTTCTGGGGAGTGGCCCCTCCCCCAGGAAGCCCCCGTCGTCCTGGGCAGCTTCTGGAAGTCCCACCCAGCCGCAGGGTCCACCCCCCGCAGCGCGCCCCACTTCCAGCTCCCCAGTGGGTCACAGGGCGCCCGCACGGCTCGCTGCCGCCTTCCCCAGGTGGGGCCCGCGAGGGCGCGGCCTCCGTCCTGTGAGCCAGGGGAGGGCCTTGTGCTCTGGACAGATGGACGGCTGGGGCCCCAGGGGCGGCAGCTGCCCACACGGCCGCGTCCCGGTGGCGTCCCGGTGGCGTCCAAGCCACTTGTGTTCTAGGTCGGGCCTCACCCCACAGCCTCAGCCCCCGTCCTCCCGAGAAGGGCTGCGCCCCTGGGGCTCAGGCTGTGGGGTGCACGTACCATGCTCCCCAGTACTGCTGGGCACTGGGCGCTTCACACTCGGGGAGTCTGTTGGTGCCACAGCCCCTGCTCGGGTGGGCACGGCGGCGGGGGTCGGGCTGGGCAGGCGAGCGGGGACCCCAGGGTGGAGACGTTCCTCGGGTGCTGCTCCTGCGCACATCTGGGTGCCCTGGGGTGGGGTCCAGGGCTGCAGACACCAGCGCCTCGGGAGACATGGGCTGGTCCAGGAGCTGCCCGGCGGCCGGCACCCCTCGCCTCGCTTGACCCCAGCCCGGCCCAGCCTAGAGCCGCCCGGGCAGCCGGCGCCCCTCGCCCCGCGTGACCCTGTCCCGGCCGCGCCTGCTGCCGCCCTGTTTCCAAACACCTTCCGTCCTGATAGTCCAGGCTCTGCGGTCGCCCCGCAAACCCCCTTCCCCCGCCCCTGCTCGTTCTGGGGCTGCCCTTCTCCCCGCCCGGTGGCCTCCGCCCTGCACCGTGGCCGTGGGGGCTTCTCAGGACCTGGGGGTCAGGCCCCCGCCCCCAGCACCGTCTGCTGGGTCGCCTGGCCTGTGCGCCCACTGGGCCCCTGTGTGCAGGTCCCCGGCCCGCCCTGTCCCCCGCTGGCACCTGTGTGCCCGTCGTGTCCCCCTGCCCCGATCAAGGCTCTCCGTAGGAGTGGGCGTCCTCCGGGCTGGGGGTTCCCGTTTGCAGCCGGGACCCGGCGGGGGGAGGCAGCGGGCAGGGGCGGGTCTCCTCGCAGAGCCCCGGGGCGCCTGCGCTGCCGCACCTGCCGCATTTGCATGGCTTTCCAGGAAGGGAATCCCCGCCGAGCGCCTTCCTCCAGCTCCAGGAGGGCGCGGCAGGCGCAGAGGGCCTGGGGGCGCGCGGGGCCGAGGAGACCGCCAGGGGGCGGCAGAGGCGGCGGAGACCCCCGGCCCCTTCCCACCGAGGGTCTCGGGTGGCGCCGCTTCCCAGGAGGGAGCCGAGCTGGGACTTGCCGGGACCCCCAGCCAGCTGGAGGCTGCGCGGGGACCGCGTTCAGAGCCCGCGTGCCCAGCCCCCTCCAGGCCCCTCGGCACCCGCCCCGCAGCGTGACCCCGACACCTGGGTCCCCTCCTCGTGGGCTCGACCCTGTCTCGCCGGGGGTGGGGGTCGGCGAGGGGTTGAGTTTATTGATCCCCCCCTTACCAAAATCCTCCTCCTCCTGGCATACAGCAGGCGCTCAATGTTTGCTGAAGGAACAAGCGAATGAGGCGTTTACCTCGGGCAGCTTTGGGTCATACAGATTAATTTTTTTCCGAGGCTCGTTTATCCTCGTTTGCAGATGGGGAAACTGAGGCCCCAGGGACGTAACCAGAGCCAGGACTCCGCCCAGAACGCCTTCCTCCTGGCTCAGTGGGGGGGCTTCGGGGGTCCCCGGCTCTAGAGGGCGGCGCGCCCAGGTGCCGCGGGGAGGGCTCGAGCCCGTGGGCCCCCGACGCCAGCCCCGTTCCGTGGGAGCGAGCGCCCGTGGCTCCCCGCGCCCGAGCCCCGAGGGGGAGGCCCGCTGCCGGCCCGCGCGCGAGCCTGGGGAATGGCGCGCCTTCCGCAGCCTCAGTTTCCCCGCCTGGCAGCGGGAGGCGAGGACGGCGCGGGGTCGGGCGCCCGCGGAGGTCCCCTCCCCAGCAGCCGCCCCGTGGCCTGCCCGGGCCCGCCCGCGCGATCCAGGGCGGAGAGGGCGCGGGTCCCGCCCGCCCCCAGACCTGGGGCGGGGCCGCGCGGCCCCGGAGCGCAATAAATCCGCGAGCGCGGGCGGCCGCGCACCTCCAGCTGCGCGCGCGGAGCCCGACCGACGGCTGCGCGGCGCGGACAGACGGAGCCCGGCGAGGAGGCGCGGGCCGCCGCGCGCCCCTCTCGCTGCCGCCGCCTCCGGCCCGCAGCCGCGCCTCCCCCGCGCCGGGGCCGCCGCGCATGGCGGGGCCGCGCGCCGCCTTCGGCGCCTGGGACTACGCGGTGCTCGCGGGGCTGCTGCTGCTGTCGGCCGGGCTGGGGCTGGGGGGCCGGGCTGGCGCGCGGCGGGCCCCGCAGCGCCGAGGACTTCTTCACGGGCGGCCGGCGCCTGGGCGCGCTGCCCGTGGGGCTGTCGCTGGCCGCCAGCTTCATGTCGGCCGTGCAGGTGCTGGGGGTGCCCGCCGAGGCGCTGCGCTTCGGCCTCAAGTTCCTGTGGATGTGCCTGGGCCAGGCGCTCTGCGCGGCGCTCACGGCCGCGCTCTTCCTGCCGGTCTTCTACCGCCTGGGCCTCACCAGCACCTACCAGGTAGCGCGGGGCGCGGGGCGGCGCGGGGCGCGGGCAGGCGCGCGAGCGGGGTTCCGGGAAGGCGCCCGGGGCGGCGCGGCAGGAAGGAGGAAGAGGCGCGCGGGGTGGAAGTGCGCGGGGCGGGGCGGCCAGGTGTGCGCTCCGGTGTCCACGTGCGGCGCCGGCGGGACGGGCCCGGCCTGCGGTTCGAGCCCCGTCACCGCCTCACTTGGAGGACCCCCCCCCCCTCGGTTTGCGCGACGGGGAAGCCGGGCTGGTGCCGGAACCTTCCTCCAGGGCGCGGGCAAAGCCGTTCAGATCCCGACGGGTATACAGTAGGCGCCAGGGGCACCGTCTCTGTGCGCCCTGGGCAGGTCCGCGAGCGGCGGGAGTCCGCGCCCGACAGACCCCGGCGGGGTGCACACGTCGGCGGCGCGCGGGGCGGGGAGCGGGCGCGCTCGGCGGGGACCCCCGGGCAAATGTGTGGGAGCGCCCTGGGCCTCCGGGGGCCAGGAGGCAGGAGCGGGGCCCGCGCGGGCCTCCCCGGTGACCTCGAGCCCCCGGTGCCCCTTCCAGTACCTGGAAATGCGCTTCGGCCGCGCCGTGCGGCTCTGCGGGACGGCGCAGTACCTGGTGGCCACGGTGAGAGGCCCGCGGCCCCGCCCCGCCCGGCTGGCCCCGCCCCCGCCGGCCCCGAGGCCCCGCCTCCCGCCCGCCGGCCCCGCCCCCGCCGGCCCCGAGGCCCCGCCTCCCGCCCGCCGGCCCCGCCCACGCCGGCCCCGAGGCCCCGCCTCCCGCCCGCTGGCCCCGCCCCGCCGGCCCCGAGGCCCCGCCTCCCGCCCGCTGGTCCCGCCCCCTCCGGCCCCGAGGCCACGCCCACGCCGAGGCCCCGCCTCCCGCCCGCCGACCCCGCCCACAGCCCTGGCCCCGCCCCTCCCGCCCGAGGCCCCGCCCTCCCTGCCCCGCTGGGCCCGCCCACAGCCCTGGTCCGGCCCCTGGCCTGCTGGCCCCACCCACTCCACTGGCCCCGCCCACACCCGGCCCCCGCCCACATCTTGCTGGCTCCGCCTGCTGGCCCTGCCCCGAGGGCCCTCCTCCCGCTGGCCCCGCCCACACCCTGCTGGCTCCGCCTGCGCCCGGACCCGAGGCCCCGCCTCCCGCTGGCCCCGCCCACTCCTATGGCCCCGCCTTCCCTGCCCACGCCTGGCCCGACGCCCCTCCTCCCTGGCCCCGCCCACTCCGCTGGCCCCGCCCCCTGTCCAGCCAGCCCCGCCCATGCCTGGCCCCGACGCCCCCCCTCCTGCTGGCCCCGCCCACTCCGCTGGCCCCGCCCCCTGCCCCGCCGGCCCCTCCTCCCGCCCCGCCCACGCTGCGGCCCCCTCAGCTCCCCCTGCCCGCAGGTGCTGTACACCGGCATCGTGATCTACGCCCCCGCGCTCATCCTCAACCAAGGTCCGGGGCCTGGGGCCCCACGGGCGGGTGGTGGGAGGGCGCAGGGGAGGGGGCGCAGGGCCCGAGAGGCGGGGGAAGGCCCCTCTCCAGGACGCCCCCGGCTCGGCGTCCTGACGGGGGTCTCCGGGGCGCAGTGACCGGGCTGGACATCTGGGCGTCGCTGCTGTCCACCGGCGCCATCTGCACGTTCTACACGGCCGTGGTGAGTGGTCAGCCTGCCCGGCCAGCCCGGCCCCCTCCTCGCTGCTACTTGACTAGCCCCTGTGCCAGCCCGCCTCAGTTTCCTCCCCTGAATAACGAGAGGTGACCCGAAAGGCTTCTCTGTGTTCCGGCGTTTTCGCTCAGCGTCCAGGGATAAGCTTCAGGCGCGGCTCGATCCAGGGGCCCCTGTGTGTCTCAGGGAGAAGGGGTCTTCGGGCCGGGGCTGGCTGACCCCCCAGGGAGGGCGTCTGGACCTGGGGGGGGGCAGCCTCACCTGAAGGGGCAGCCCCCCAGGAAAGCAGAGACCTGGAGGCGGCCCGAGCAGCTCGCCCGAGCCCGCGGGCCAGCCGGGTGCGCTCCGCGCACAAGCGCTTCCCGGAGCCCCGGCGCCCGGCTGACCCCTCCCCCCGGCTGACCCCTCCGCCCGGCTGACCCCTCCGCCCGGCTGACCCCTCCCCCCGGCTGACCCCTCCCCCCGGCTGACCCCTCCGCCGGCTGACCCCTCCGCCCGGCTGACCCCTCCGCCCGGCTGACCCCTCCCCCCGGCTGACCCCTCCGCCCGGCTGACCCCTCCGCCGGCTGACCCCTCCGCCGCCCGCAGGGGGGCATGCGCGCCGTGGTCTGGACGGACGTGTTCCAGGTGCTGGTGATGCTGTCCGGCTTCTGGGTGGTGCTGGCCCGCGGCTCCGTGCTCGTGGGCGGGCCCGCGCGCGTCTTGGAGCTGGCCCGCAACCGCTCCCGCGTCAACCTGTTGGAGTGAGTGGGCGCGGGTGGCTCCAGGAAGGGCCGGAGGGGGGGGGCCTGGGGAAGCCCGCCCTCCCCCACAGAGCCCCTCCCTGAGCTCCCCAGCCGCCCCCAGCCTTGCGGCGGACAGGGGTCCGCGTCCAGCTGTGCCCCCCACCCAGTCCAGGCGGGGAGCCAAGTCTCCCCGAGGTCCCTCTGGGTGCAGGAAGCACCGATTGACTTTTCAAGGCTGTCAGACTCCTACTCCCCCTTCAGAACCCACCCAGATGTACCCTCAAGGCCCAATCCGCCCAGAAGGGCTGCCCGGGGAGGGTGAGGGGCGTGTGCTCCTCCCCCCCCCCAACTCGCCCTGCCCCCGGCCCAGCTTTGACCCTGACCCCCGGAGCCGCTACACCTTCTGGACGTTCGTGGTGGGCGGCACGCTGCTGTGGCTGTCCATGTACGGCGTGAACCAGGCGCAGGTGCAGCGCTACGTGGCCTGCCGCAGCGAGAGGCAGGCCAAGCTGTGAGTGCGGGGGGCGGGGGCCGGGGCGTGGGGGCCGGGGCGCGCCCCCTCCGCTCCGGCTGAGCCGCCCTCCCCCCAGGGCCCTGCTCGTCAACCAGGTGGGACTGCTGCTCATCGTGTCGAGCGCCGTGGCCAGCGGCATCGTCATGTTCGCGCTCTACGGCGACTGCGACCCTCTGCTCACGGGCCGCATCTCCACCCCCGACCAGGTGAGCCCGGCGCTCCCTCTCCAGCTCCGGGAGGCAGTGGGGGGCCGAGGGGCTGAGCAGGAGAGTCGGGAAGGGGCCCCGGGGAGACGGGGGCAGGTGGGGTCATGGCCCAGCCCCGAAGGACGGTGCTGACGTGGGTCATCTCGATGGCCAGCTCCCAGGCGCCCAGTCTGTTCCTCACACTGTTCCCTTCATGAGCAGTTAGTTTCCCATCAACCCCTCCAAGAGCGGGTGTGGCCAGGGCTTCATGACCCCGCTTTACAGGGGAGGAAACTGAGGCTGGGGGCTCGGCGGCCCCCTCTGGGGTTCTTGCTGGAAGGTGCTGCGAGGCCACCCTCTCTGCCGTGCCCCCTGCGTGGCCTCAGTGGCCTCAGTGGGTCGACAGGGGCAGGCAGCGGGCAGCACCTGGTCCCGCAGTCAGTCAACAGGCGCGTGGGAGCCCGAGCCGGGTGCGGTGGCAGGCGGGGTGGGGACGGTCCCCGCCTGGGACGCGGCCGAGCACGCGCTGACCCCGCCCCCCAGTACATGCCGCTGCTGGTGCTGGAGATCTTCGAGGACCTGCCCGGCCTCCCCGGCCTCTTCCTGGCCTGCGCCTACAGCGGCACCCTCAGGTCAGCGCGCCCTGCCGCCTCCCCGCCCGCCCGCCGCGGCCCCACGCGGCCCCACCTGGCCCCACCTGGCCCTCCTGGCCCCACCTGCCCCCACGCGGCTCGACCTGGCCCCCTGTCCACACCTGGCCCCCCTGGCCGCCCCAGCCCCACCTGGCCCCCTGGCCACACCTGGCCACACCTGGCCTCGCCTGGTCACACTTGGCCCCCCTGGCCCCACCTGGCCCCCTGGTCACACCTGGCCCCACCTGGCCCCACCTGGCCCCCTGTCCACACCTGGGCTCACCTGGACCCTGGCCACACCTGGGCATACCTGGCCCCCCTGGCCTCACCTGACCCCCTGTCCACACCTGGGCACACCTGGCCTCGCCTGATCACACTTGGCCCCACCTGGCCCCCTGGCCACACCTGGCCACACCTGGCCCCACCTGGCCCCACCTGGCCCCCTGGCCACACCTAGCTACACCTGGCTCCCTGGCCCCGCCTGGTCCCCTGGCCACACCTGGCCACACCTGGGCATACCTGGCCCCCTGGCCACACCTGACCCCACCTGGCCCCACCTGGCTCCACCTGGCCCCACCTGGTCCCCTGGCCACACCTGGCCACACCTGGCCACACCTGGCCCCCTGTCCACACCTGTCCACACTTGGCCCTGCATGGCCACACTTGGCCACACTTGGTCCCCCTGGCCACGCCTGACCCCACCTATCCCGCCTGGCCCCCGCTGGGCTCACCTGGCCACACCTGCCCACACCTGGCCCCTCCCTTCCAGTGGGAGCAGTGGTCAGCAAGTGCCGCTGCCCTAGATCCGCACGTACAGCCTGGACCAACGGCCCCTCCCCTGCCCGAGGCCTTGCGCCCCAGGGGCCCCCACGTCCCCGAAAGCGCCACACCGCGGCCCTGGCACTACCTGCCCCCCCCCTGCCCCCCGCCGGGGCGTCCCGGGCCGGCAGGTTGGGGACGGGCAGACCTCGTCCGCCGGGGGTCCGCGCCCTCCCTCACCTGGGGCCTGGCCCGCAGCACGGCGTCCACCAGCATCAACGCCATGGCCGCGGTCACCGTGGAGGACCTCATCAGGCCGCGGCTGCCGGCGCTGGGCCCGCGCAGGCTGGTGGTCATCTCCAAGGGGCTCTGTGAGTAGGGGGGCGCGGGCGGGGGGGGGGGGGCGCCCCGCCGCCCCTGACCGCCCCCCCCCCCCCCCCCGCAGCGCTCATCTACGGCTCCGCCTGCCTCGCCGTGGCCGCCCTGTCCTCGCTGCTGGGGGGGCGGCGTGCTCCAGGTGAGCCCGGGCTCGCGGCGGCACCGAGGCCGGGGGGCGCGGGGAGGGCCGGGGGCGGGAGGAGAGGCGCACCTTTGCCGCCAACCAACCCCGGGGAGAGGGGAAACTGAGGCACAGAGGCGCGTGGAGGTGCACGGTGGAGTTCCCCAGGTGCCCTTCCCCAGCGGGTAAACTGAGGCCCGGAGGGGCGAGCTGCCCTCCCCTGCCCCCGCCCCCCCCCAGGGCTCCTTCACGGTCATGGGCGTCATCAGCGGCCCCCTCCTCGGAGCCTTCATCCTGGGCATGTTCCTCCCAGCGTGCAACTCGGCGGTGAGCGGGGCGGGGGGCGAGGGGCGGGGCGAGGGCGGGGCGAGGTGGGCGGAGTGAGGGGCGGGGCGTGCGGGGCTGGGGGCGGGACTGCACGAGGGGCGGGCAGGGGCGGGGCATGCTGGGCAGGGTTCTGTGGCCGAGGGGCGGGGCTGCGGGCGGGGCGAGGGCAGCACGAGGTGGGCGGGGGCAGGGGCGGGAATCTGTGAATGAGGGAGGCGGGGCCAGGGCTGTGGGCGTGGCTGTGGGCGGGGCGAGGGCAGCACGAGGTGGGCGGGGGCAGGGGCGGGAATCTGTGAATGAGGGAGGCGGGGCCAGGGCTGTGGGCGTGGCTGTGGGCGGGGCGAGGGCAGCACGAGGTGGGCGGGGGCAGGGGCAGGAATCTGTGAATGAGGGGGTGGGGCCAGGGACGGGGCGGGGCTGTGGGCGGGGCGAGGGCTGCACGAGGAGGGCAGGGGCGGGGCATGCCGGGTGGGGCTCTAAGAATGAGGCGAGGGCGGGGCCAGGGATGGGGCGGGGCTGTGGGCGGGGCAAGGGCAGCACGAGGTGGGCAGGGGCGGGACATGCCGGGCGTGGATCTGTGAATGGGGAAAGGGCGGGGCCAGGGGCGGGGCTGTGGGCGGGGCGAGGGCTGCACGAGGAGGGCAGGGGCGGGGCATGCGGGGCGAGGATCTAAGAATGAGGTGAGGGCGGGGGCCAGGGATGGGGCGTGGCTGTGGGCGGGGCGAGGGCAGCACGAGGTGGGCGGGGGCAGGGGCGGGGCATGCCGGGCGGGAATCTGTGAATGAGGGGGCGGGGCCAGGGATGGGGCGGGGCTGTGGGCGGGGCGAGGGCTGCACGAGGAGGGCAGGGGCGGGTCATGCCGGGTGGGGATCTAAGAATGAGGTGAGGGCGGGGCCAGGGATGGGGCGGGGCTGTGGGCGGGGCGAGGGCTGCACGAGGTGGGCGGGGGCAGGGGCGGGGCATGCCGGGTGGGGATCTAAGAACGAGGTGAGGGCGGGGCCAGGGGGCGGGGCTGTGGGCGGGGCGAGGGCTGCGCAAGGTGGGCGGGGCAGGGGGCGGGGCATGCATCTGTGAACGGGGAGAGGGCGGGGCCAGGGGCGGGGCTGTGGGCGGGGCGAGGGCTCCCGAGGCAGGTGGGCGGGGCGGCCCGCAGCCCCCTGACGCCGGCCCCCTCCCCCAGGGCGTGCTGGCGGGCGTGGGCGCGGGGCTGGCGCTCTCGCTGTGGGTGGCCGTGGGCGCCTCCGTGTACCCGCCCAGCGCGCAGAGCATGGGGGTCCTGCCCACCTCGACGGCGGGCTGCAACGCCTCGGGCCTCCTGGGCGCCCCTCCCGCCGCCAACGCCTCCGCGGAGGCCCCCAGGTGAGCGGGGCGGGGGGCGGGGCCGGGGGCGGGGCCGGGGGCGGGGCCGGGGGCGGGGCCGGGGGCGGGGGCGGGTCGTCCTTGAGGCAGCCGCGCAAAGGCCCTGCGGCAGCGGGGAGCTAGTGCGGCGCCACCACCGGGTCCAGCCTTGAATCTTCTTAAAATTGAGGTGTGGACTCACTTACCTTGAAAGTAACCATTTAACGTTTACGCCTCCGTGGTTCTCAGTCACCACAAGTCGTGCGACCCTCCCTAAGAAGCTCCGTGCCCCGGAGCAGCCCCTGCTCCCCTGTGTCCCCGCCCACGGCAGCCCCCCTCTCCCTGTGCCCCCCGCGACCCGCAGCCCCAGTGCCCCCGCCCCAAGCCCCCCGCAGCCCCTGCTCCCGTGTGCCCCCCGCGACCCGCAGCCCCTGTGCCCCCGCCCCAAGCCCCCGGCAGCCCCTGCTCCCGTGTGCCCCCCGCGACCCGCAGCCCCTGTGCCCCCGCCCCAAGCCCCCGGCAGCCCCTGCTCCCGTGTGCCCCCCGCCCCCAGCAACCTCCCTCTCCCCGTGCCCCCCACCCTCCAGTACCCCCACCCCCGGCAGCCCCTGCTCCCCTGTGCCCACTCGCCGTCCCCAGCAGCCCCCCGCTACCCTGTGCCCCCCGCCCCCCGCACCCATGCTCTCCTGTGCCCCGCCCCCACGGCCCCCACTCCCCGTGTCCCGGCCCCCGGCAGCCCCCGCCCCCGTAGCCCCCGCTCGCCGTGTCCCGGCCCCCGGCAGCCCCTGCCGCCTGTGCTGCACACTTCCTGTACATGGACTCGTCAGTTTTTGTCCTTCTGTCCGGCTTCTGTCACTCGCATCGTGTCCTCAGGAGCTTCTCTCGGAAAACACTGAGCAGTGGACCCCGCTGTGCGGCCCCGTTTGTCCGGCGCTGGACACTTGGGGTGTTTCCTCCTTTGGGTGACTGAATCACGCTGACAGCGGTTACGAATGTCGGCGGAGTCCCTCCCCAGTCGCCCCGCGCGTTCCTGAGGAGTGGGATTCCGGGGTCCCGTGATGGGCCCGGGGGGGCCTGGGAGCGGCCGAGCACTTCACAGCCCCCCGCCGTGTACGGGCTTCTCTTCTCTCCACCTCCTCGCCAACGCTTGGGACTCGGTTGTTTAAAATGCCATCCCAGCGGCCGTGCAGGGCCACCGCGTGGTGTCTGTTTTTGTTTGCACCCCCCCAGGGCTCATGACACAGCGCTTTCCAGGGGGTCACGGGCCACTTGCGCCTCGTCGCTGAGGCATGTGTTTAAGCCCTTTGCCCACTTTTTAAGTGGGTTGTCTTTTTTTTTTTTTACTTTTATTGTATTTTTTTGAAGATACATAGCTCACAAAAAAAGTTACATAAAAAAAGTGAGGTTCCTACATACCCCACCCCCACCCCACTTTTCTCACATCAACAACCTCCCTCATCGTTGTGGCATGTCCATTGCATTTGGTGAATACATCTTGGAGCACTGCTGCACCACATGGATTATAGTTTACATTGTAGTTTACTCTCCCGCAGTCCACTCAGTGGGTTATGGCAGGATATAGAATGTCCAGCATCTGTCCCCGCAGGACAACTCCAAGTCCTGAAAATGCCCCACATCTCACCTCTTCCTCCCTCTTCCTGCCCTCAGCAACTCCGTGGCCACTGTCTCCACGTCAGTGATAGTTTCTTGCATGACTAGTCACAGTAGTTCTATAGTAGACACCAGTAAGTCCCCTCTAATCCGTATTTTATTCCTCCATCCTGTGGGCCCTGGGATGGCGACGTCCCGTCCACCTCTGTACCGAGAGGGGCTTAGATCCCACGTGGCTGATGGAGGCGGTTCTCCTGCTTGCAGGTGTATCGCTGTCTTTTCATCGCTGACTTTTAGGGGTGCTCACATCCTCTGAACCCTAGACTCTTACCAAATGCACGATTTGTAAATATTTCCTCCTATTCTGAGCGTGGCCTTCTCACCTTCTCAGCAGTGTCCTTCAGTGCCCACGTGTTTTGAGTTTTAATGCAGTCCAATTTATTTATTTTCTTTGGTTCCTTGTGCTTTTGGTGTGATGTATAGGTGTGATGACACCTGTTTTCCTCCAAGAGTTTATTTCTGAGGCAACGGGGAGCCAAAGGGGGTGAGGAGGAGAGGCTGGGCGATGCCCGGGGATGGGGCTCAGCAGGAACGGGGGGCCCGGCTCCGCCGTGGCGGTGGGGCCGGGAGGAGGCGCGGCCGGGGCTTTGGCCACGGCTTTCCTGTCGCCGCAGCGCGGGAGCGGACGCGGGCGGGCCGGCGCTGGCCGAGAGCTTCTACGCCGTCTCCTACCTCTACTACGGCGCGCTGGGCACGCTGGGCACGCTGCTCTGCGGGGCCCTCGTCAGCTACCTGAGCGGTGAGCGCGCCCCGGGGACCCGGCGCCCGGGGGGGGTGAGGGGCGGGGGCGCTCCGGGGGCGGGGGCAGGCGCTGGACCCCCGCCGCGAGGGGCGAGCCGCGCAGGCCCGTCCCGCCAGCTCCGCGCCCGCGCCCGCCGGCCCCGCTTGTCCGCCCCGCCAGCCCCGCGCGTCCGCCCCGCCAGCCCCTCCAGCCCGCCCCTCCAGCCCCGCACGCCCGCCGCCCCAGCCCCGCACGCCCGCCCCGCCGGCCCCTCCAGCCCGCCCCTCCAGCCCCTCCAGCCCGCTCCTCCAGCCCCGCACGCCCGCCGCCCCAGCCCCGCACGCCCGCCCCGCCGGCCCCGGCCTCTCCGCGGGCGCTGTCCCTGGTGCTGAACCGCGGCCCCAAGGACCGTGGCGATCCCGCGCCTCCGAGGACGCGGAGTCCGGCGGGGACGCATAAGGAGCGAAATGCCCGGGGTCCCGCCGCCGCTCCCGCGCCTCTACAACCTCCCCTGAGCCGCGGGGCGCGCTGCGGGCGCCGGGGCACCGCGCTCGACGTTCCCGCCACCCGCACGCGCCCCACCCCCCTACCGTGCCCAGGAGGAAACTGAGGCTCAGACCCCGAGCGGGTGGCCCTGGGGCCGGCCCTCGCTCCCGGGGCCCGCGCCTCAACGCCCCCCACCTCCGCCCCGCAGGCCCCACGAAGCGCAGCACCCTGGCGCCGGGGCTGCTCTGGTGGGACCTGGCCAGGCAGACGGCCTCGGTGGCCCCCAAAGAGGAAGCAGCCCCCCTGGACGAGAGCGCGGGGAAGGTCAGTCTCCGCGCCGGGGGCCGCAGCCCTGCGCGCTGGGGGCGCCGTGGCCCCGGGGAGGGCGCGGGGAGGCCCCGCGGGGGAAGGCTCGGGTGGCCTCGGCAGGAGGCAGGGAACCGCCTCGGCCAGCGGCTGCGTGGGAGCGCCCGCGGCGCTGCTCCCGGCCTGGCCCCGCCTGGATTCCTTGTCCGTTTCTGCATTTATCGAGCGCCTGCTGTGTACCCTGCCAGACGAATAGGTCAGCCTGTTAAGGAGCACGTGGAGAATCAAGGGGCGGAGGCAGTGGCGGGGCCGCGGCTTCAGCCACGGGTGGCGGGGGGGCTTCTCGGAGGAGGTGACGAGGAGCGAGGAGGAGTAGCCAGCAGGGGGCTGCGCCAAGGCCCTGGGGCCGAGGCAGGGGAGGGCGCAGGGCTCCGGCCCCGAAGCCCCCTGCAGCTGCTGTGCTGCGGGTATTGGTGGAATTTTCTTGAAGGCGGCAGGCGAGGGGCGGGGGCGGCTGCCTCGGGCGTGCGGGGGACAAGGGCGTGAGGACGGAGCTCCTGGCGGCAGAGGCGCCAGGACCGGCCGGTGGAGTGGCCGGCCCCGCCCGCCACGTCCTGGGCGTCCCCACCCGTGAGCTGACCCGGAGGCGGACGGGGTCCTTTCCTCCCCTCCAGGGTCCCGAGGAACTCGCCCCCGAAGCCAAGAAGCCCCCCCGCTCCCCGCCCCCCGATGACGGCCGCCCCCACTGCCGGTGGCAGCAGCAGGCGCCGGGCACCGGCCCGGGCGGCCTCGACCTGCGGGAGACGGACCTGTGAGGGCGGGGCGGGGGCGGGGCGCGGGGCAGCTGGACCCCCGGGGGGAGCGGAGACTCCGCCCCAGAGGCTCCGCCCCCAGAGGCCCTGCCCTGAGGCCCCGCCCCCGAGGGCCCGCGGTCCAATCCTCAAGGCCCTGCCTCCTGAGGCCCCGCGGTCCAACCCTTGAGGCCCTGCCTCCTGAGGCCCCGCCCCCAGAGGCCCTGCCCTGAGGCCCCCGCCCCCGAGGGCCCACGGTCCAACCCTCAAGCCCCGCCTCCTGAGGCCCCGCCCCCGAGGGCCCGCGGTCCAATCCTCAAGGCCCCGCCCCTGAGGCCCCTGCTCCCCGAGGCCCCGCCCCCGAGGGCCCGCGGTCCAACCCTCAAGGCCCCGCCTCCTGAGGCCCCGCCCCCGGAGGCCCTGTCACGAGGCCCCGCCCCCGAGGTAGCAGGGTCCGGCCCGCCCTGAGGCCCCGGCGTCCAACCCTCAAGGCCACGCCCCCGAGGCCCCGCCTCCTGAGGCCCCGCCCCAAGATCGCTCCCCAAAGCCCCGCCCCCGGAGGCCCCGCCCCGATGCTCCGCGGCCCAACCCTCAAGTCCCCGCCCCCCAGAGGCCCGGCCACGAGGCCCCGCCCCGAGGTCCCCGCCTCCTGTGGCCCCGCCCAAGGCCCCGCCTCCTGAGGCCCCGCCCCCTCCCTCCACGCTGCACCCCTGCCCACCCCGCCAGCGAGGACAGCACGGGCCCCCATCTCATCGCGAGGGCGGGTGCAGACGCGGCATTTTGCGGGTCCTCACCTCCAGTCCCCCGTGCACAGATGGGGAAACTGAGGCCCAGAGCAGGGGAGGCCGTGGTCGAGCGCACAGGGACCCCTCGGCTCGGGCGCCAGCCCCGCCCTTTGGGGGGAGGCCGGATGCCCCGTGGAAGCAGGAGGCGAGGAGGGGGGCTCGGCCTCGGCTCCCCCATCCCCGCGGGCCACGAACCCCCTTCGCCCCGGGAGAAACCGAGGCAGCGGGGCGCCTGAGGTCACAGCACGGAGGGTCTGGGCGGGGCCGGGCCGGGGCTGCCTCGCCCAAAGGCCCCAGCACCGGGGAAAGGGTCGGGTTGTTTGGGGGAGCAGCCCCCCACCCCCCCTTCTGCCCGAGTCTCATGGGCGCCTCATCCGTGCGCACCAGCTGAGCGGTCAGATGGCGGAGGACCGACCTCCCGGGTCGGGGCTGGGGCCCCCCGATGCCCGGGCCAGCCAGGGGGACCCCAGACTCCGGCCCGGCCTCGCCCCCTCCAGGCTGGACCCCCGCACAGCCCCCTGCCCCCGATCCGGGTCCCCGTGCAGGTGTTTCCACCCAGGGGCCCCTAGATTTGGACTTGAGAATGACCATTACAACTTCCACTAAGTGCCCAAGCGGCCTGGAGCAGACTTCCCTCCCCGCTAGGCCCGGGGGGCCAGCAGGGCTCCCCCAGGCCTCGCCCGCGGGGTCCGCGGCCCATAGATCGCGCCTGCGGCCCATAGATCGCCTCCGTCGCGCGTCCCCGGGCTGTTCCAGCTTCTGGCGATTCAAATAAAGACGCTTTGACCACGAGTGCGAGGGTGGCATCTGCGTCCGCGTGTGTCTGGGGCCGAAACCTCGGAGGGGAAGGGCGGGCTCGCAGGGGCGGGCGCGTCTCACTGAGAAACTGCCCCGGGGGGTCTCCCGAAACGGCCGCGCCACTTCCGTCCCCCCGAATCTTAGGGCGTTTGGTCGATTTGATGTTGGCCCTTTTCAAGGGTGTGAGGCGGTAGAGCACTGGATTTTTTTTTAAAGATTTATTTATTTCTCTCTCCTCGCGCCTGTTGTCTGCTCTCTGTGTCCACTCACTGTGTGTTCTTCTGTGTCCGCTTGCATTCTTGTCAGCGGCACTGGGAATCTGTGTCTTTTTTTGTTGCATCATCTCATTGTGTCAGCTCTCCGCGTGTGCGGCGCCATTCCTGGGCAGGCTGCACTTTCTTTTGTACTGGGCGGCTCTCCTTACGGGGCGCACTCCTTGCGCGTGGGGCTCCCCTACGCGGGGGACACCCCTGCATGGCAGGGCACTCCTTGCGCGCATCAGCACTGCGCATGGACCAGCTCCACACGGGTCAAGGAGGCCCGGGGTTTGAACCGCGGACCTCCCGTGTGGTAGGTGGATGCTCTATCTGTTGAGCCACATCCGATTCCCAAGCACTGGCTTTCTAACATTTTTAATTGTGGTAAACATACACAAAAGTCACTTGAGACATTTTGCGCGGACAGTCTTTGGACGTTAAGTGCGCCAACGACACCTGGGGCTCGTGCCACTTCGCCCCGCGCCAGCCCTCTCGGCGCCCCACGCCCGGACCCCCCGCTCCAGGAGGCGCGTCCCGCTCCCTGCGCCTCTCGCTTTGCTCGTCCCGGGACTGTCCAATGAGAGCGGCTGTCCCCGGTGCCTGCTCGCGTCCCGCTGTCCTCGAGGCCCGCCGTGTCGCGAGGACCAGCCCTGGCGCTCACGTGGGCCGCGTCCACTCTGGGCCGTTGTGACTCACGCTGCGGGGGGCGCTTACGTGCGAGGATCGTGTGCAGCCCCCTTGCGTGCCGGGACGTTGTGCCAATGTCGTATTTGGGGAGCGGGCCGGGCGGGCGTCCTGGTGGCTGATGGCCGTGGGTCTCCACGTGGTCTCAGGGCGCGGCGGGGGGCATTGCCTGCACCTGCCGCCCGGACGCCGGGTCACCTGCCAGCCCGGCCCCGAGCCCAGGAGTCCCTGACTCACCTGCCAGCGTCGTTGCTCAACCCCAAGCGCGCCTGGGGGCCCGGTGCTGGGAACGGCGGGCGGGTGACATGCAAATCGGGCTGGTTTATTCCCCGTTTGCCCTGACGGCGCAGGGGGTGTCGCCTCCCCCGGAGGGAGCGGGGCAACCCCAGAGCAGGGCGGGCCGGGGCGGGGGGGGGCCCAGTGCCAGAAGCCCGGGGGCCCGGAGCTCTCGGGAGAGGCCCGGAAGCCTCAGGGTTTGTCCCCGGAAACCAAGATCCTGAGAAAGGACAACCCAGCATTCCGCCTCGAACTCAGGGCCCTTCCAGGGAGCAGCAGACATGGCTCAGAGGGGCCCCGGGGGACCCGGCACAAGCCAGTCTCCAGGGACCTGCTTGACTCAAAAAAAAAGAGAAAAGAAAAGTTAAGGAACGAGGTGCTGCCCTGCCTCGCAGGCTGACCCGGCCCGAGCATCCTCCACGGCCCGGGGTTGAGCAGCGCCCGGGCTGGTGCACAGAGCAGCAATCTGCTGGCTTTTTTTTTTTTTAACTGTAATTTTTTTTAAAGGTTTATTTTATTTATTTCTCTCTCCTTCTTCCCGTTGTCTGCTCTCTGTGTCCGTTCGCTGTGTGTTCTTCTGTGACCGCTTCTATCCTTATCAGCGGCACTGGGAATCTGTGTTTCTCTTTGTGGCGTCTCCTTGTTGCGTCAGCTCTCCGTGTGAGCGGCACCATTCCTGGGCAGGCTGCACTTTCTTTCATGCTGGGTGGCTCTCCTTACGGGGTGCACTCCTTGTGCGTGGGGCTCCCCTACGCAGGGGACACCCCTGCGTGGCAGGGCACTCCTTGCGCACATCAGCACTGCACGTGGGCCAGCTCCACACGGGTCAAGGAGGCCCAGGGTTTGAACCGTGGACCTCCCGTGTGGTAGGCGGGCGCTCTATCCGTTGAGCCACGTCCACTTCCCTCCCACTTGGATTGTGAGCAGCATTGCTTGAATTTAGAGATTACTCCAGAGTGAAAATGCCATCGTCTTGCTCATAAGCCCTGCCGTTTCCCTGGAGCTGTCCGCTTACGTCCTCTCGCGTGTCCTGGGTAAGCATGGCTTTGTGCAGCTCCCGCGTGTTGCTGATTGGGCTCATTTCTGGGGCGCATTACACATTTCGTGGCCGAGCAGATATCGCTGGTTCAGTCTCTGCACGTGGCTCTCGGCTCAGCCCCTGCCTCAGTTCTGTCCCTGCTTTTGGATCGTCTCATCTGCCCTCTTGTCTTTTTCTTGTCTTATTGCATTGGCCAGCTCCTCCACGTCAGCGCTGCACGTTAGCCGTGATCGTGGGCATCTGTGCCTCCGAGGACTCACCTCTCCTGCCTCCCACCCACCCCCCCAAGTAGGCGGTCCTTTCTCATGGCCGTTGCCGTCTGACTAGGAGTTCTCCCTATTCCACTGACAAAGAATGTTAAAAAAAAAAATCCAACGCAGTTGCTGAATGCGATCTGATGTTTTTCTAGCGTGGAAGAGATGACCTTGGGGTGTGTTTCTCCTTTCATCTCTCCACTGAGCTGAGGACAACAGGGCGCTCTCGGCGCATGAACTTCCCTCGGCGCCTGGATCAAAGCGCTCCTTGCTCCTGGCCTTTGAAAGCGCGGCTGGACTCAATTTGCTGATATTTTATTTAGCATTTTTGCACGCGCCAAGGCTCCTGACCCCTTCCTGGCATCTCCGTACCCCGCAGCTGAGCTGATTTCCGTGGCCGGGAGGGGGGCGGCGCGTGTCCTGCCTGGGACGTCTGTGTGAGCCTGACACGACGAACCCAACCGGCCCCCCGAGACCCCCCCCGGACCCCCATGACCCCCCCCCCAGGCCTGCAGGCCCGTCCCTGCCTCCCTGCTGAGTGAGGTCCCCAGCCCTGGGCCCCAGATGTTTGTTTGTTCCAGGCAGGACGGGACGGGCCGGGGCAGGAGCAGGCAGGAGGCACCGGCGCGGCCCCACCTGCTTCCTGCACGGCCCCGCGGCTGAGTCAGCTTCAGGCACAGCTGGCCCCAGGCGCAGCCGGGCAGTGCGGGGACGGCGGGCACACCCCGCCCCTGCCTCCCAGGGGGGCCCTTTCCACGCCCCCCCCCCAACCACCTCCCAGGAGACAGCGCCCCTCACCGTCCCCCGCAGCCGTGCGGCATCCGGGAGAAATCGCTGTGCAGCCTGCAGCCCCTCGCCGCCCCTCTCTGGGCCGGCCCCACGACTTTCTCCCAAGCCTGACCAGGCAACAGAAATTCCAAGGGTGGTCACGTGCCAGCGCACCGGCCCCGGACAGTGCAAACAGACCGCAGGGGGCGGCCTCTGGGGCCTCGGGGTCCCCCCTGCCCAAGTCGCCCGACTTGGAGGCTCACGTGGGGGTGGGGGGGGGACGCGAGGGGCCCGCGATGCCTTCCCGCAGCCCCCGTCGGCCCCAGGGCGGCCCCCTCCGTGGCTCCCACCGCCCTCCACACCGAGCCACCCGCCCCGCACCCTCCTTCAGCCCCAACGAGGTGGGAGAGACTCCGGCCCCGGGCGCGGGTTCGAATCCCGCCCTGGCTGCCACCAGCTGTTGGCGGGCACGACGAGGCCGCGCAGCCGCGGTCCCCCCGGTGTGTGGGGGGCGCGCGGGTGGCTCCGCGCGCGGGGAAGGCGGTGCCAGGCGGGCGCCCGGGGCCCCGGGGCCGGCGGCCGAGGCCGTGTTTGATCTGGGGAAAGAGCCGGCACAACGCCCCGCGGGGAGGGGGGCACGGGGGGCCTCGCCCAGCTCCGCAGGCAACGCCCGCCGCCCGGGCACCGCGTGTTTGCGGAACGCACGCGCTCACGCGTGGCGCCCCGGGGGCCCGCGCCCTCCGCGCAGGCGCAGCCCCCAGCACCCGGGCGGGGCGGGGGTCCCCCGCGTGCAGAGTCTGCACGTGCCGCGCTTTAGCCCCAGAGGCCCGCAGCCCTCGCCCGGAAGAGGAGCGGGTTCGGATCCCGGTGCAGGACGGAAGCAGCGGCGCGTGCGGAGGGACCCCCTCCGCGTAAAGCGGATTGGCCAGGGGAGGGGGCGGCAGGCACGGCTGGCGGGCGGGGGTCTCCTCCGGGGCGGGGAGAAGGTTCCAGAACCTGGAGGCACTGGCGGCACAGCGGCGTGGACGAAGGCCCCTGGCCTGTCCACTTCAGCTGTGTGAGTTTTATGTGCATCTCCCCACGATAAAAGAGAAATAAATGACTTTTAGGGAAGCGGAAGTGGTTCACCTGATAGGGCGTCCGCCTACCACATGGGAGGTCCAGGGTTCAAACCCCGGGCCTCCTTGACCCGTGTGGAGCTGGCCCACGCACAGTGCTGATGCGAGCAAGGAGTGCCCTGCCATGCAGGGGTGTCCCCCGTGTAGGGGAGCCCCACGCGCAAGAAGTGCGCCCCGTAAGGAGAGCCGCCCAGCGCGAAAGAAAGCGCAGCCTGCCCAGGAATGGCCCCGCATACACAGAGAGCTGACGCAACGAGATGACGCAACAAAAAGAAACACAGATTCCCGGTGCCGCTGACAAGAATCCAAGCAGACACAGAAGACGCAGCAAATGGACACAGAGAGCAGACAACTGGGGGCAGGGGGAGAGAAATACATAAAATAAATCTTTTTAAAGAACTTTAATAAAAGAGATCTTCAGCTTCACACCTCGGAATCTGAGAATCGGGGACCTGCTTTTCCCCCACGTCCCGGGGGCCACGCGCCACGCTGCCGGGGGCCACGGCGGGCTCTGCTGGCCCCTCACGGGAGGCCACGCGCGGTGGGAATCCACTGGCATCTGGGCCCCCGCGGGCGGGGCGGCGCGGGGAGGGGCCGCTTTGGGGTCGGGGCAGGTGATTTTTAAGGGGGGTTCCAGGAAGCGGGGTTTTGCTCATGCAAAGAGGAGGGGGCGCCTTGGGTGTCTCCAGGGGGGGGCAGGGCCGAGCCCCCATCTGCGCAGCACGAGGACGGAGGCGTCTTCTCTTAACTGTCTCCTCCGGAGAGCATTCTAAACTCCCGAGGGGCTGTGGGGAGATCAGGGAGCGCCCCCAGCGCGCCCCCCGCTTTGCCTGAGGGGCTCGCGCAGCTTAGAAACGACCCACGCGGGACGCGGCGCCCCCAGGCCTTCCGCCGCCTCTCAGGCCCCCGCCGCGGTCACCGGGGGGCCGGGGGCTGCCTGGTCTTTTCTCAGCTGTTTTTGGCCAAAGACAAACGAAATCAGGCCGCGGGGCTTTAGCGCGCCGTGAACTCAGGCCGCGGGGCCTTAGCGCGCATGCGCCGCGCTTTGCCTGCGCGAGACTCGCGGTGGCAGGTGCTGCGGGACCCCCGCGCTCAGGGCCGCGTGGAAGGGGGACACGGGGGCGCCGTGGCCCACCGCGGCCCAGGCGGGTGCCGCGACTACGTTTTTTTAAATTTTTTATTAAAAAAATTTTTTTAAATTAAAGTTAACATAGATCCCAAAGAATGTCACATAAAATAACGTAAGAGGTTCCCGTATACTCCCCACCCCATCATTTTTGTGAGTTGTATTTTTTTGAGGCTACATACATCACACACAAAAAAAGTTATATTAAAAAATAAAAGAGGTCCCGTAAATCCCCCACCCCACTCCTCCCACACCAACCACCTCCCCCGTCACTGTGGCACACACATCGCGCTCGTTGAACACATTTGGGGCCCTGCTGCACCACGTGGATAATAGTTTACATTGTAGTTCACACTCTCCCCCAGTCCACACAGTGGGTTGTGGCAGGATTTATAATGTCCAGCATCTGTCCCTGCAATATCATTCCGGACAACTGCAAGTCCCGAAAACGCCCCCCACATCTCACCTCTTCCTGCCTCTCCCTGCCCTCAGCAGCTACTGTGGCCACTGTCTCCACCTCGATGCTAAACTTTCTTCTATTACTCATCACAATAGCTTTATAGTAGACACCAGTAAGTCCACGCTAGTCCCTATTTTATTCTGCATCCTGTGGACCCTGGGATGGTGACGTCCCGTCCACCTCTGGATCAAGATGCCACATGGATGCCACATGGATGATGGCTGCTATTCTCCTGCCTGCAGCTGTAGGCTTTCTCGGTTCCCTGGTGTGGTGTTGACCGTCCCACCTCCCTGTTAGCTGACCTGGGTAAATCCAACAGACTGGACAGTAGGTGTCACAACTCCACTGAGGCTCGGGGCCCAGCTGGCACATGACAGTCCAGAGATTCACGTCTCCTGCGCATCCACCAGCCCCAGCACTGACCACAGGTTCAGTCAAAGTGACAGAAGAGGCGTGTGTAGAGAGATCACATCTGAGCCCAGCTCCATCCCACTCAGGAGCACAAACTCCAAAGCAGGGCCCGCTGACATGGCACAGAGCTCCAAATCCACCTGCCATGACCAGATTCCCTGCGGATCTCCACAGCCCTCAGGAGAACCAGCACCCAGGCTTGTATCTACCGTGGCTCTCTCTGGGGTCCCTGCTGAGCTGTGTGTAAGCGTGACCTCTCTGATGGCCTCCCCGGCTCTTTTTGGAAGACTGTTAGCCATGTAAACTCATTTGTCCTTGCCATTTCCCCCTCTTATTCAAGGTTAAAAAGCAGTTTTTATCGCATGATCCAAGATGTAGGCTGAGATTTTCTGCTGGTCTGAGTTGCCCGGGAACTCAATCTCGATTGTCCTGAAGGGAGGCCCTGTGTCAGTCAGCTGTGGCTGTGTAACAAATCACCCCGAAATGGCACAGCTTTAAACACCACCGTTCCGGGAGGCAGGAGTCTGGGGCCTCACGGGGCTGCAATCCCAGTGTCAGCGGGGGCCGCGTCGCCCGCTCACGTGCGTGAGGGAGGGGGCGCCGAGCTGAGCCACAGAGGCCTAGGCCCGAGCTCGGAAGCCGCAGCCCGTCACCTCTGTCTCACGGTATTCGTTAAAGGTGGGTCAGGGGCATCGGCTGTGGCTCAAGCGACGGATGTGACTCCCATCTACCATATGGGATGTCCTGGGTTCAAATCCGGGGCCTCCTGGCGAGGGCGAGCTGGCCTGTGTGGAGAGCTGGGGCAGCAAGATGACGCAACAACGAGAGACACAGTGGAGAGACGATAAGAGACGCAGCGGACCGGGCAGCTGAGGTGGCACAAGAGAGCGGTCGCCTCTCTCCACTCCGGAAAGTCCCAGGATCGGTTCCCGGGGCCGCCTGATGAGAAGACAAACAGACACAGAGGAACACACGGCGAAGGGACACAGAGAGCAGACAATGGAGGGGGGAAATAAATAAAAAATACATCTTAAAAAGCGGAGAAAGGAGGAGAAGGAGCTCCCGGGCCGCACGGCAACGCTCTGCGGAGGCCAAACGCGAGTTTCAGTGTCTCTTTTTTTATTTTTCCCACGTTGCACGATTCATTTATTAAAAATGTAAGCGATGAATCAGCGTATAAAGGCGAACTTGGGCTTGTGATGGTGTCGGGCTGGGGAGGCTGGCCGAGGGGGAGGAGATTTTCTTTCTGAGCGATGAGATGGTGTTAAGATGTTTTTTTTTTGGGAGGAACGCACAGCACTGGGATTACGCCAGAAGCCACTGATGACACGCTCTGGACAGATCGTGGGGGACGTGACTACATCTCAATAAAACGTCCTAAATAAATAATTGTGTGAGAATAGCCCGAAACAGCAGCTCCACGCAGCGGGGGCGGGGCACGGGGAGAGCGGTGGGTGAAGAATGCACCTGTCTGCCTGTTCTTTGTTTATGGCAGTTATTATTGAAACGGTGAAAATGCCATAACCATAATCGAGGAGACGAAACAGCCCTGCCGCTCGCCGTGGATGATCTCCTTCCCCCAAGTATCAAAAAAGTTGACCTGCCAAAACATAAAATGCTACTTGGAGTTTTTCTGCACTGGTCACAGTCCGAGGCAGGACAGCTTAAAAGCATGTGGCAGCCTTGAGGGAGATCCCAAATTGCTTCCTTTTTTTTTTTTTAAGATTTATTTATTTTATTTCCCTCCCCACTCCCCCCATTGTCTGCTCTCTGTGTCCCTTCGCTGTGTGCTCTTCTGTGTCTGCTTGGATCCTTTATCAGCAGCACCGGGAATCTGTGTCTCTCTCTGTGGCGTCTCCTTGTTGCGTCAGCTCTCCGTGTTGTCGGCGCCATTCCTGGGCAGGCTGCGCTTTCTTTCGCGCTGTGTGGCTCTCCTTACGGGGCGCACATCCTTGCGCGTGGGGCTTCCCTATGCGGGGGACACCCCTGCGTGGCAGGGCACTCCTTGCGCGCATCAGCACTGCGCATGGGCCAGCTGCACACGGGTCAAGGAGGCCCGGGGTTTGAACCCTGGACCTCCCGTGTGGTAGGCGGGCACTCTATCCGTTGAGCCACAACCGCTTCCCTGAATTGCTTCTTATTAAAGGAAAATAAACGGCTCGGTGGGGCACGTCCCCGCCGCCAGCCCCCCTAAAGGCTATAACTCAGCGCCGTGTGAATTGAGATCTGCTGAAGAGATTTGGATTGGGGGGCCCGTGTCCCTGGGGGCGCCCCGGGGCCGGTGAGAACACAAGCCCGGGATCTTGGGAACCAGGGTGCGCGCCCAGCGGCTCGGCCCAGGAGCTGTGCGGACAAGCGGCCCCGGGGGGGGCCCGGCGCAGGTGCTGTCACCGATTTGGGGTGACGCCAGCAGGGGTTTGGCTCAAGGGCCCGTGAAAGCAAAAGGGGTGACTCCGATAGGAAGGCGCTGCTTGCAGTTGGCTCGCAAAGCCCAGTGAACTTTGTTTCTTTTCTTAGTACTGTTGGTCATCTGCAGGAGAAAAGAAAACACAGAGACTTGGCAAAGGTCTGGGAACGAAACGAGGGGGGCGCAGCGGGCCGGGGCCCTCCCTGCCACGGCTCGGCCCCGGGAGATAAGGCCGCGCGCGGCGGGCGGCGCATCTATTTTTAAATCTCCTGTAATCACCGACGCGCTCGGGGTGTATTTACATATTGACTTAAAAATTGGCTTCATCATCGCTGCCCTTATCAATAAGACAAAAACAAAGTCTCCTTCGCAGGGTGCGTGCGCCTGTCCTTGGTCTAGTGGCGCTCATCTGTCCTAAGGGTGAGGTTATATATTTTTCAGAGAAGTGCCAGTCCATGGAGAAAGAATATTATAATATTTCTGGGCGACGCCACAGAACTGCCTGTACAATTTATGGGCCCAGCAATATCTTAAAATTCCACACCTCGAACGCACAAAACTGTCTAGGACTCACCAAAGCCATTGAGTTTTTATGTTCAATTGAGTTAAAAATTTTTGAACAAATCCATTTAATTGATACGTATTAATAAAGCAGACAATTCGTCCCAAGTGTACAGTCAATGGAATTTGGTATAATCACGGAGTTGTAAATTAAGTTACATTTTAAATGTTGAAAGAAAAAAAAATTCCAGAATGAGTGTCAAATAATCTTAAATAGCCATCCTCTGGATTATTGTTAAAAACAGCACAATTTTTTTAAAGGTTTATTTTATTTATTTCTCCCCCCCCCTCCCCATTGTCTGCTCTCTGTGTCCATTCGCTGTGTGTTCTTCTGTGTCCACTTGTATTCTCGGTGGCACTGGGAATCCGTGTCTCTCTTTGTGGCGTCTCCTTGTTGCGTCAGCTCTGCGTGTGTGTGATGCCATTCCTGGGCAGGCTACACTTTCTTTCGTGCTGGGCAGCTCTCCTTACGGGGCGCACTCCTTGTGCGTGGGGCTCCCCTACGCGGGGACACCCCTGCGTGGCAGGGCACTCCTTGCGTGCATCAGCACTGCGCGTGGGCCAGCTCCACACCGGTCAGGAGGTCCGGGGTTTGAACCGCGGACCTCGCATGTGGTAGACGGACGCCCTGACCACTGGGCCAAGTCCGCTTCCCTCATTAATTTTTTTAATTGTAGTTTTTTGAAGATACATGGATCACAAAAAATGTTACATTAAAAAATGTAAGAGGTCCCCATATACCCCCCCCACTCCTCCCCCATCACCCACCTCTGTCGTCGTCGCGGCACATTCACCGCATTTGGGGGAAACCTTGTGGCGCTCGGCTGCACCCCACCGATTAGAGGTTACATTGTAGTCGACACCCTAACCCGCTCCATTCAGGGGTTGTGGCAGGAGATACAAGGTCCAGCCTCTGTCCCTGCAGCATCTTTCAGGACAACTCCACGTCCCGCAAATGCCCCACATCAACCGCTTCTTCCTGAGAGAACCTTCGTCCTTCTCACGGGCGAGCCCTGACCCCCACTGGACCCCCTTCCCGGGGCAGCCGTCCGGGGGCCCTGGCGGTGGCGGCTGTTTCTGGAATGTTCTTTAGCATCGTCACTGGACGGTCTCCCCGTGAAATGGGCATCTAGGGGTCATGTTAAGACGACGTGTCTGGACGATGGTCAAATGCAACCCTTGGGTGGGATTGGAAGCGGAGGAGACGCGCAGGAGGCGGCTGGACCGTCCCGGGCGCCACGGCTGCGCCCACCGTCCCCGGAAACGCACCTGGGTGGGCGTCCAGGGGGCGATGGGCACGACCCGCGCGCCGGGGCGTCGGGGACGCGGCCGGGCGGGCACCTGGCACCGTGGCTGCCGCTGTCCGGCGACTTTGCCGTGATTTCTAAGCAAACGTGAAAGAAGGAGACACTGCCGTTTTGGTTGGGAAACTCGAACCCGGCACCCACGCCTCAGGCCTCGCCCCGCCGTTCCCAGACCCCCAGGCGCAGGCTGGGCCCTTCCAGCGGCTTCCTCGAGGTGTCGGAGCCCGGGGACGTCTCGGCCGTGCCCTGCAGGACGCTGGAGGCCTCGGCCCCTCCCGCCGCCCCGTGGCTTGCCGCTCCGGTACGTCCGCAGCCCCTCCCGCCGTTCTCAGAGACACGGACGCGACTCGGAAAAAGTCCTTAGAGTTGTGTGTTTTTAACAGATTTTACTTTTCACGGCAGTTTTATTTCATTGTTATTTTTCTTTTCTAGAGCAGTTTTCGGTTTAGAGAAAAGTTGCAGAGAATGTACAGTCAGGGGAAGCAGATGTGGCTTAAGTGGGTGAGCTCCCGCCTACCACACCGGAGGTCCCTGGTTCGGTTCCTGGTGCCTCCTAAAGAAGACAGTGGCCTGGCGCCGCAAGCTGATGCAACAAGAGACACAAGGAGGAAACCATAATGAAAGACACAACAAAGCAGGGAGCAGAGGTGGCTCAAGCAACTGGGCACCTCCCTCCCACAGTGGAGGCCCCGGGTTCGGTTCCCGGTGCCTCCTAAAGAGACAAAGAAGATGAACAGACACAGCGAGTGCAAACGAGGGAGTGGGGAGAAATGAATCCGAAGGGAGGGAGAGAGAGAGGGCGAGTGGGAAGAGGGGAGTGAGGGAGAGAGGGACACAGTGTCTGTGCCCGCCACCACAGCCCCTCACAGAGTCACCTCCCACCTGCGCCCCTGCTCCCCCTCCCTGGCTATGGCTGCGCCCCCCCAGGACGCGGCCCCTTCAGCCTGCGTATACGCTCTCGGTGCCTCCTCGAGGCCTCGTTTTTAAAACTTAGACATCAGCTCCCTGTGCTGATGACAGCGTAGTGTAAATACAGAAGGGGAGGTGCTGGCTTTAGATCTCCTAATTCTTAGATTGTTAGGCTCTTAATTTTTAAAATGTATTGTAGTATAAATATATAAATGTATATCCATGCTATATATATAAACTATGTACAATATATGTTTACATATGTAGTATACACATATAGTACATACTCTACATGTTTATTTCCTGTTTTAAACCACTTTTTTGGTTTGTTTTAGGTATTGGGGCTAGAAATAGAAACTGGGGCCTTGTATGTGGGAGGCTGGCGCTCAACCACCGAGCCACACCGGCTCCCCTGAGTTGTTTTTTTCATTTGTTTCGCTTGTTGTTTGTTTTTCCAGGAGGCACCGGGACCGAACCTGGGACCTCCGACGTGGGAGGCAGGCGCTCAACCGCCTGAGCCACCTCCGCTCCTTTAACCACTTTTAAGTGTGCAGTCCAGCGGCATTCACCACACTCGCTCATTCCTGGTGTTTGACGTGCACGGAGTCGGACAACGTGTGTCCTTCCAAGCCGGGCTGCTGTCCCTCTCCTGACGTCCTCGTGTCCCCCCGTCATGGCGGGTCAGACGCCGTCCCTCCTCACCGCCCCGCAACGCTCCACCGCGAGCCGCCCCGTCCCGCTTTTCCGTCACCTGCCGGGCCCTGGCCGCCCCCCTCGGCCGTCGCGACGGACCCGGCGCCACACCCGGGTGGCTGCCCTCGGCCACTGGGCCCGGCCAGGAGCCACGGGCCGGGCCACGCCACGGCCTGTCCACCCCCGCGCCCGCCCCGCGGCGGCTGGGAGCCAAGTTTCCATAAACACCCCTCGGCAGATTTTTGTGGGGACCTTTCAGCGTTTTCTCTCTTCTGCTTCTCGTTAGGGCAGAAAGCGATTTCACCAAGAAACAGGAAGGCCGGCCAGATCCGGGCAAAGGGCCGCGGAAAAACAAAGCGGGGTCCACGCGGGAGGGCCCCGGGCCGGGGGCCGTGACCTCCCCGGCGGCCGGCAGGGGGGCCCGGGGGCAGACCCAGGAGGGCTGCGTCACGTCCTGGCCCGGCCAAGGGGTCTTGTCCCCACCGCGGCTTCCCGAGGAGACCCCAGGGCGCGGGCCGGGCCGAGCCGGGTTCCTGGCCCATCGCAGAGCCGGGGGACCCTTGGGGCGAGTCGGGGGAGAGGGAGGCAGGCGAGGAGAGGCCGAGAGGGTCCCTGGAAGGCGGTAATGGCGCTGGAGCGATGACTAGGTGACGGGCGGAGAGGGAGGCGCGGGTGCTCACGTCGGGCCGGCGGAGGGTGGCCGGTCCGTGGACGTCGGTCTTGGTTTTGTCTGTGGTCAGACAAAACTACCGAGCGGTCTTGGTTTGGCCAGACACGGCCCACGGGGAGCCCCGGGGGGGCCGCCGTTTCCTCCCTCTGCCCGGAACACCCTCCAGAGCCCCGCGGCAGCGCCGCCCGCCTCCTCCGAGCAGCCCTCCCTGACTGCCCGGGCTGCGGCCTCCACGCGCGCCCTCGTGTGCCTTTCCCAGCCCGGGCGCTGCACCTGTCCCACCTGCCGCCGTGCCCCCCGCCCTGCCCCGCTGCAGACCCTCGGCCCGTGACCTAGAGAGCCGGCGGGAGCCAGGCGCCCGCGCTTGACCTGCGCCCCTCGCTGCGTCAACGCGAGGTGAGAGGCTCCCTGCCCGGCGAGGCGTGACCGGCCCCGGCGCGCCCAGCACCCCGCGCCCCGCGGCGGCGACAAGCCTCAGGGGAGACCGACGCACACAGGAGAGAGAGGAAAGCGCGGCGGACAGCACGGAGGGGGGGAGGGCAGGGGCTGGCCCCCGAGGAAGGGGCGCCCACGCCAGCCCCGGGGGAGGAGGGGGCGCTCGGGGGAGGGCTGGGCTAGGCCGGGGAACAGGCCCCGAGGCGGGCGGGGCGCCTGGGCAGGTGCGGGGAGCTGAGCGCGGGAACGCGCGGGGGGGACGGGGAGCCCCGGGGGGCTCGGGGGGCAGGGCAGGGGCGCGGCCTGCGGGGGCTTCGCCTCGGGGAGGACTCCCCTGCCCCCCTGGCTCCGCCCCCTGCGCCTCCCCGGGGCCCCCCCCCACCCCGCTCCCCCTCGGGCCCCCAGGCCCCGCCCCCTTGAACCTGCTCGGACCCCAGGCCCACGTCCTCAGACCCCAGGCGGGGCTCCCCCGCGCCTCCCCGGGACCCCCTAGCCCCGCCCCCCCGCGCCTCCCCCGGGACCCCCCGGGCCCCGCCCCCCCGCGCCTCCTCGGGCCCCCCCTGGCCCCGCTCCCCCCCCGGGCCCCCCCTGGCCCCGCTCCCCCGCGCCTACCCGGGCCCCCCCCTGGCCCCGCTCTCCTGCGCCTCCCTGCGCCTCCCCGAGCCCCCCCGGCCCCGCCCCCCTGCACCTCTCCGGGCGCCCCCTGCTCCCCTTCGCCTCCCCGGGCCCCCCCGGCCCCGACCCCCGCGCCCCCCCCGGGCCCCCCCTGGCCCCGCTTCCCCGCGCCTCCCCGGCCCCGCCCCCCGCACCTCCCCGGGCCCCACCTGGCCCCGCCCCCCTGCACCTCTCCGGGCGCCCCCTGCTCCCCTTCGCCTCCCCGGGCCCCCCCGGCCCGCCCCCCCGGGCCCCCCCGGGCCCCGCTTCCCCGCGCCTCCCCGGTCCCGCCCCCCCGCACCTCCCTGGGCCCCACCTGGCCCCGCCCCCCTGCACCTCTCCGGGCGCCCCCTGCTCCCCTTCGCCTCCCCGGGCCCCCCCGGCCCCGCCCCCCGCGCCTCCCCGCGCCCCCCCTGGCCCCGCTCTCCTGTGCCTTCCCGGGACCCCCCCGGCCCCGCTCCCCCGCGCCTCCCCGGGCTCCACCTGGCCCCGCCCCCCTGCGCCTTCCAGGACCCCCCCCCGGCCCCGCCCCCCGCACCTCCCGGGCCCCCCTGGCCCCGCTCCCCCGCGCCTCCTCGGACCCCAGGCCCCCGCCCATCTAGACAGCTGGGGCCCCGCACACAGCCCCACGCGACAGCCTGGCCCCCGCCCCTGGCCGCTGCGTGGGGCAGCAAGAGGCCCGGCCTAGGAGGAGCGGCACCCAGGAGGCGAGAACCCCGCCGCCGCCTCGACCTCCGCGCGCCTTCCAGGCCGGGACGCGGGCTCTGGCGCGCCCTGGCGGCCCCGCAAGGCCGGGCGGAAGCCGCCGCGCGCCGCGTGAGGGCGCCGCCGCCATCTTTGGTGCGGGCAGCGGCCATCTTGGTAGAGGCCCCGGTCCGGGCGGTCGAGCCGCGCCCAGGCCCCCTGGCTCGTCGGCACCCGAGGAGGGCGCGGGGCACGGGCGTCTGGACGCGCGCGCTTCTCGGCGGGGAGGACGAGCGCGAGGCGCCTTCGCCCCGCGCCAGCGCCCGGGCCGGCCGCGCCCTCACCCCGGTGGCGACGGCGCCCGACGTAATCAGCGCGCGCCGCCGGGAGCTCGGCGCGCCGGCGCGGGGTGACGTCACACGGGCGCGACCGGGCCGGCGCCGGGGAAGGAGGTAGGAGCCGCGGCGGCGCGGGCGGAGCCGGGGGTCGGGGCCCCTCCCGGGGGAAGGCGGGGGGCGCGGGGCGGGGGCGCCGCCGGCGAGGCGTCCCGGCGGCCCCGCGGGCAGCGCCCCTTCCCGGGCCTGGCGGCCGAGCCCCCCGGGCCTGCCCCGAGCGTGCCCGGCGGGGGGCGGGGCGGGGGCTCCCGCGCGCGGCGGGGCCAGGCCGGGGGGCTGCCCGGAGGAGACGCCCGGGCCCCCCCCAGGCCCGCGCCCTCCCCCCGTCAGTCACGTGGGCCTCCACTGTCCCAAGCGCACCCCCTGCGCGAGCCGCCGGCTTCCCCCTCCTCTCCCCCTCCCCTTTCTCTCTTCCTCCTCCCCTCCCTCCCCTCCTCCCTCCCCCTCCTCATCTCCTTTCTCTCCTCCTCCTCCCCCTCCCTCCCCCTCCTCCCTCCCTCCCCATCTCTCTTTCCCTCCTCCTCCTTCCCCCTCCCAATCTCCCTCCCCTCCTCCCCCTCCCCCTCCTCATCTCCTTTCTCTCTTCCTCCCTCCCTCTCCCTCCCCATCCTCCCTCCCCCTCCTTCCCCATCTCCCCCTCCCCATCTCTCTTTCCCTCCTCCTCCTTCCCCCTCCCTATCTTCCTCCCCCTCCCCATCTCCCTCCCCCTCCCCATCTCCCTCCCCTCCTCCCCCTCCCCCTCCTCATCTCCTTTCTCTCCTCCTCCTCCCCCTCCCTCCCCCTCCTCCCTCCCTCCCCATCTCTCTTTCCCTCCTCCTCCTTCCCCCTCCCAATCTCCCTCCCCTCCCCCCCTCCCCCTCCTCATCTCCTTTCTCTCTTCACATCTCCTTTCTCTCTTCCTCCCTCCCTCTCCCTCCCCATCCTCCCTCCCCCTCCTTCCCCATCCTCCCCTCCCCCTCCTTCCCCATCTCCCCCTCCCCATCTCTCTTTCCCTCCTCCTCCTTCCCCCTCCCCATCTTCCTCCCCCCTCCCA
>NW_026688266.1:40347-131599 GCF_030445035.2 Dasypus novemcinctus | reverse complement strand
TGGGTCTGTCCTCTGGCATGGCGTGCCCAGATCCCTCCGGCCGAGGCTGGGTGCTGGAGGCTGCCCTGCGGGACCCCCTTGGCCACCCCTGCTGCCGGACCCTGGGGACACGTCGGGGGACAGGTGCGGGCGTGGCCGAGGCCAAGGACGTGAGGACAGGGCCAGCATGATGGCACAGGGAAGGGGACGGCGGGAGGCCCGGCGCCCAGGGGCGGATCGTGCCGCGCGACCCTGGCCCGGCCCCGCAGGGGTGCAAACCACAGAGATTACGACGCCTGATTTTCCAGGAAAGGGGTGGGGCCGCCCTGGGGACCCCCAGCTCCCCGACCCCGGCCCCGAGCGCTTCCAGCGAAACCGACACCCTCCCACGCGGGGGCAGGGGCCGCTCGGGGGCGTCGGGGCGGGTTCCCGCAGCCGGGGGGCTCCCGGCCCGAGGCCGTGCAGGCCCCACGCGCCGGGGCTGCGCGTCCCGGTCCCCCGGGCGCCCGAGGAGAAGGCGCGGTGCGCGCGGCGAGGCGGCTCAGGCGTCGCCCGCGGCCGCGCCCTGCAGGCGCCGCAGCAGGATCTGCAGGAGGTCGAAGGTGGTGAAGCTGACGCCCACGGCGATGGGCCCCTTGAGCCAGTTCATGCTCAGCCCCTTGTAGAGGCCGCGCACGGCGCCCTCCTCGCGCGCGATGGCCCGCAGCTGTGCGCGCGATGGAGGCGCGCGGCAGCCCCGTGACGCCCGCCGTCTGCAGGCGCCGCCGCACCACGTCCAGCGGGTACGAGGCCGACTGGCCCAGCAGGCCCGCGCACGCGCCGAACAGCATGCGCTCCACGGGGCTCGGGGGGCGCCCGCCGGCGTGCTCTGCGGGGGGGGGCGCGGCGTCAGCGCGCGGGAAGGGCCGGGGCCCCGCGGCGCCCGCCCCGCCGCCCGCGCGCGCCCCCCGCCCCCGCCTCCAGCTGGGGAAGCGGCGCGCCCCCGCGGCGGGATGGCCCCGGGCGCCCCCGCGGCCCGCACCTCGGTGCAGCGCCTTGAGCGTCTCGTACGTGAAGAAGCTGAGCCCCGCGTACGGGATCACGCCCAGCACGGTGGGCACGAAGCCGTGGTAGAGCGTGGGCAGCCCCTCCTCGCGGTAGATGCGCGCGAACACGTGGAAGATGTTGCTGTACCTGCGGGCGCGCGCGGGCCGGGCGGTCTGCGGGCGCCGCCCCGGCTCCGGCCCCCCAGGGCGCCCTGTCCCCCACTCCCGCCCTCCCTCCCGCCCGGGGGCCCGGGGCCACGTCAGGGCGGGCAGAGGCGGGCAGGGGCAGGCGCGGGCCCCGCACTCACATCTCCTTTGGGGTCACGGCCATGCGCGCGCGGACCAGGTCCAGCGGGTAGGTCAGCGAGGCGGCCGTGATCCCCGCCAGCGCGCCGGCCAGCAGCCGCGGCCACGGCGGCAGCGTCCTGGGCAGGGCGGCAGGGGCTGGCGGCGGCCCGGGCCGGGTGGGACGCCGCGGGTCGGGGGTCGGGGGTCGGGGGGTCGGGGACGCCGCGGGTCTGGGGTCGGGGGCCTGGGCCCGGGAGGCACCCCCGCTCCCGGGGCCAAGGCCGGGGCTCCGGGGCAGCGCTGCGCTGCGCGCCCTAGGCCCGCCCCTCCTCCCCCGTGCGGACCGACAGACGGCTGGGGGGGTGGGTGGGTGGAGCGCCGCCCCCGCCCCCGCCCCCCCCCCGCGGGCCCGGCCTCACCCCCCGCACAGCCCGTAGTAGCGGCCGAGCGCGCGCTTGTACTGCTCGTGCGCGCTGAACTGGATGGCGGCGTAGGGCACCACGCGCACCATCGTGGCGAGTTCCCGCGCCACAGGCTCCACAGGCCCTCGTGCCGGTACGTGCGGTAGAGCAGGCGCAGCGCCTCCTGCGGGGCGGCCGCGTCACGCCCCGCCCGGCCGCCCGGCCTCGCCCCGCCCACCGCCGCCCAGCCCGCCCCCGCCCGCCAGCCCCCAGGCCCGCTCATGCCCCGCCCCCCAGCCCGGCCAGCCCAGCCCGCCTCGGCCCCGCCCCACCGCCGGCCCACGCCCCGCCCCAGCCCCCTCGCCCCGCTCATGCCCCGCCCCAGCCCCGCCCCGCCCCGCCCCCTCCTAGGCCCCGCTCATGCCCCGCCCCCATCCCGCCCCGCCCACACCCCGCCCAGCCCGCCTCGCCCGCCCAGCCCCCTCGCCCCCTCGGCCCCGCTCATGCCCCGCCCCCAGCCCGCCCCGGCCCCGCCCCCAGCCTCCTAGGCCCTGCTCATGCCCCGCCCCCAGCCCGCCCCGCCCACGCCCCGCCCCCAGGCCGCCTCGCCCCGCCCCCGCCGTCCACACCCGCCCCCGGCCCCCAGTGTCCCAGCCCGGGCGCCGCCCCCTCACTGCCCCCGCCCCTGGCTCCCCCCCATTCCTCCCCACTGTCCATGCCCCCAGCCCCGGCCCCTCCCTCAGTAGTGCCCCCCATGGTCCCCACTACCCCCGCCCTGGCCCCCCACCCCGAGCCCCTCCCCCCATCCTGGCACCCCCGTTCCCTGCCCCCCCAGCCCCCCAGGCCTCGGTCTGAAGAGCCCAGGGCACCCAGCCTTCGGGGGTGCCTGCCCCGCAGAGGACCCCCGGGGCCCGTGGGCTCCCCGGGCGGCGCCCCTCACCTTTGCAGAGAACTTCTTTGAAGACACTGGAACAGAGCGGGGGGAGAGAGGCGGCTAAGAGACCCAGGCTCAGCCGCCCCTCCCCAAACGCAGCCCCTCCCCAGCGTGCCCCGGAAGCCCCCTCTTGCTTGGGCGCCGCGTGGCCAGTGGGCGGCCTTGCCCCAGCTCCCTCCCCCTCAGGGGGCCCCCCAGGCGGGCGAGCAGCGCGGGGCAGGGGTCCTTGGTCGCCGGGCCCCGCCCCTTGGCCCCCCGCAGGCCGCGGGCTCCCCACCGGGAGAGAGGGGGAGCTGGGGCCGCCCGGGGCGGAGGCGGCGGCTGGGGGCCCGGGCCCGGGGAGGGCGGGGCCGGGGCCGGGTGGGGCCTGGGGGAGGGCGGGGGTGGGACCGAGGCCCAGGGAGGGCGGGGCCTGGGGAAGGACAGGGGCGGGGCCGGCCTGGGGGCGGGGCCTGGGAAGGACAGGGGCGGGCCGGCCTGGGGGCGGGTCCGGGAAGGGCGGGGCCGGCCTGGGGGCGGGGCCTGGGAAGGACAGGGGCGGGTCCGGGAAGGGCGGGACGCAGGCCTGGGGGCGGGTCCGGGAAGGACAGGGGCAGGGCCGGCCTGGGGGCGGGTCCGGGAAGGGCGGGGCCGGCCTGGGGGCGGGGCCTGGGAAGGACAGGGGCGGGTCCGGGAAGGGCGGGACGCAGGCCTGGGGGCGGGGCCTGGGAAGGACAGGGGCGGGGCCGGCCTGGGGGCGGGCGCTCACCCTGGAAGATGATCTTGGTTCTGTCCAGCGGCGCCACCGTGGTCTTGGCGAGGGCTCCGGCCAGGGCCCCCGAGAGCAGCGAGCGCAGGACCTCCCCGCCGCCGCTCTGCGGGGACGCGGGCGTCAGGACGGGGCTGCCGGAGCGCGGGTCGGGACGGGGCCGGGGCCGGGGGGGGGGGTGGTGGGACAGGGGGGTGGGTGGGGGGCCTCGGGCAGGTCGGGCCGGGGCCGGGGCCGGGGCCGGGGCGGGGGGGGGGGTGGGGGACCTCGGGCAGGTCGGGACGGGGCCGGGGCGGGGGCCTCGGGCCCGGCGCTGGGAGCACTGCCCGGCTGCGCCCTCTGCGCGCCCAGCGGCCCCGGGGCGCCTCGGGACCCCCTTCCCCGCCCCGCCCGAGGCTCTCGGGGCTCACTGGGACCCCCACGTCCCCGGCTGACCCGGCCACGGACCTTCACCAGGAAACACTGCGCTGCGGGGAAGGCACGTTGGAAGCTTCTGGACTGTTCTGGAAAGTTCTGTTCCTACACATCCGCCCTCAACCCCTAGCCCCGGGGAGCTGCCGGCCACGGGGGCGGCGTCCTGGCGTCCTGGGCGGGGCGCGAGGGGAGGTGCGGAGCTGGGGGGGCGGCAGGGTCCAGGCAGGGGGCGGGGGGCGGGGCTCCCGCTGCCCCCCAGGAGCCGCCCCTGCGGCCCCCAGGACGCGCTGGCCTGCGCCTGGACCCGCGGCCCCCCAGCCCCCTGCAGATGGACGGGCTCCGGGCAGGGTCCTTGAGCCAGGCTGCGTGGGGGGCCCGCCTGCCTGGCTTGGGGGGCTCGGGGTCCGGGCAGGTCCCGGAGCTGTGCTCCTGCCTGGGGGCCCACGGCGGGCAGGGGGTCCTCCCGGAGCGCGGCGCTTAGGGCCTGGCCACGGGCCGCGTGGCCTTTGCGGTCCTGGCGCAGGGGGCAGGCGAGGCCCGACGGGGGGTGCGGGGGGCTTGGGGCCACTGCCCTGAGGGTCAGGCCGGTGCGGGGAGGTCCCGGGGGCTGCCGGCTGTGCTGTGTGTGTGCGCGCCCCCAGGGAGAGCCCGGGCGGGAAGGGCAGGGCGTGTGGAGGGCCAGGCGGCTGCACAGGGGCACCGCGGGGGCGCCGCGAGGGGGCGGCACTTGCCTGCGGGGCGGCGGGCGCGGGCAGGGCGGCCTCGGCATCGTCTCGCAGTCGCGCGGCGCCGTCCTTCAGTCCATTACCCATGCCCGGCCCGCGTCGGCCGACGGACGGACGGCGGGGGACGTGGTCCTGCGGGAGGGGGAGACGCTGAGCACGTGGCCCCTCGTGGCGGGCGCCTTCCCGTCCCCGCGTGCGGCCGGCTCGAGGCGGGGCTGCCCTGCCCACCACGCGCCGCCGGGCGAGGGGCCTGGGGACCCGTCCCGCCGTCCCGGGGCCGCCCCCGGCTCAGTCCAGGGCACGCAGCCGAGGAGCTGCTGGCACGGTGCTTGGCGAGGCCCCGGCCCGCGAGCACGGACGCCCCTGCTGGCGGAGCCCCACGTCGAGGCTGGGAGGCCCGGGGCCGCGCGCTCTTCCTTCCGCAGGCGCGGGGTGGGCTGTGGCCTCTGTCCCTGACCCCTGCGTCCCGGCTGCCCCGCCCCCATCCTCGCCGGGTCGCGCCCACGAGCCTCTGGCCGGAGCCGGCCTCGCCGTGGCCCCCGGGCGGGCTGTGGGTATGGCGGGGGTGTCACCAGCTCCCCACAGCCTGGGGGGCGCTCGGCCTGGACAGCAGGACACGGGCCCACCGCTCGGCCCGCCCCGCGCCCTGCCAGGACCCCTGCACCCTGCGCCAGCCAGGACCCCCGCACCCTGCGCCCGGCCGGGCCTGTCCCGGGTCCCCTGGAAGCCCCCTTCTCCACAGGAGCCGCGTGGACACACAGTGGCAGGGCCCCCGCCACGCCACCCTGTCTCCAGCCTTCGCTCCACGCGCGCCATCACGCTGGGGCACGGACCCCCTTGACGGCAGGCAGGCGGCGCTCCTTTCAGGGGGCTCAAGCTCAGAGAGAAAACTAGAGCCCAGGTGGGCGTGCGGGGCGGGGGCGGCTGAGGGGCGGGGGGCGCCGAGGGCCACGGCCCTGCCGGCCCGGGACACGGGGCAGTGCTGGGCAGCGCGCGGCAGGGCGGGTGGAGCCCAAGGCCCGGGCGCATCACAGGAACACGGGGAGGCCAGGGGGGAGGCCAGGGGGCAGGCGTGGGGGCAGGGGGGAGGCCTGGGGGCAGAGGAGAGGCCTGGGGGCAGAGGAGAGGCCTGGGGGCAGGGGAGGCCTGGGGGCAGAGGAGAGGCCTGGGGGCAGGGGGAGGCCTGGGGGCAGAGGAGAGGCCTGGGGGCAGGGGGAGGCCTGGGGGCAGGGGAGGCCTGGGGGCAGAGGAGAGGCCAGGGGGCAGGGGGAGGCCTGGGGGCAGAGGAGAGGCCTGGGGGCAGAGGAGAGGCCAGGGGGCAGAGGAGAGGCCTGGGGGCAGAGGAGAGGCCTGGGGGCAGGGGGAGGCCTGGGGGCAGAGGAGAGGCCTGGGGGCAGGGGGAGGCCTGGGGGCAGAGGAGAGGCCTGGGGGCAGAGGAGAGGCCTGGGGGCAGAGGAGAGGCCTGGGGGCAGGGGGAGGCCTGGGGGCAGAGGAGAGGCCTGGGGCAGAGGAGAGGCCTGGGGGCAGGGGGAGGCCTGGGGGCAGGGGAGAGGCCTGGGGGCAGGGGAGAGGCCTGGGGGCAGGGGAGAGGCCAGGGGGCAGGGGAGAGGCCAGGGGGCAGGGGAGAGGCCTGGGGGCAGAGGAGAGGCCTGGGGGCAGGGGGAGGCCTGGGGGCAGAGGAGAGGCCTGGGGGCAGGGGGAGGCCTGGGGGCAGGGAGAGGCCTGGGGGCAGGGGAGAGGCCTGGGGCAGGGGGAGGCCTGGGGGCAGAGGGAGGCCTGGGGCAGGGGAGAGGCCAGGGGGCAGGGGAGAGGCCAGGGGGCAGGGGAGAGGCCAGGGGGCAGAGGAGAGGCCTGGGGGCAGGGGGAGGCCTGGGGGCAGAGGAGAGGCCTGGGGCAGGGGGAGGCCTGTGGGCAGAGGAGAGGCTGGGGGCAGGGGAGAGGCCAGGGGGCAGGGGAGAGGCCAGGGGGCAGGGGAGAGGCCAGGGGCAGGGGAGAGGCCAGGGGCAGGGGAGAGGTCTGGGGGCAGGGAGAGGCCAGGGGGTAGGGGGCAGGCGCGGGGGCGGGGGAGGCTGGGGACAGCGTGGAGCATGGAGGGGGCTGCACGGCGGAGGGGCCGGGGGCAGGCCGGCCACTGAGCCGTGTGCTTTTGGGGGTGAACACGGGACGCCCCCGTCCCGTGACGCGCTGGGGCCTGAAACGTGCCCCCGGCAGCGCAAGTTCCACTCCCGGGCCCTCGTCCACGGCCACTGGCGGCAGGGGCTCGGGAGACGTTTGCGGTGACGCGTGGCACTGGGGGCGTGTGGCCTGCGCCCGAGGTGGCCCCGAGGCGGAGGACGAGCCCGAGCGGCCCGAAGCTGCTGGGACCGAGGAGCGAGGCGGCGGCGCGGCCGGGAGAGCCCCGGGACCCAGCGCGGGCGGCCGGCAGGTGCCTGCCTGGAGGAGGCGGCCTCCAGCCCCCGCCCGGGAGCCGTGAGCTCCTGGTGCAGGCCGCCCCGCGCGCCGGATCCGTTCAGCCGCAAGAGGCCGAAAGCGCGGGACAGGACAGGGTCCCGTGGGAAACGGGGCCTGAGCTGACCCTCACGGCTGCCGCTGGAAGAAATGGGGTCCCCGCTGGGGCCCCCCAGGGGTGAAGCCAGCGGAGAGGGCGGGCGGGCATTCGGCCAGTTGGCGCGAGCTGGAGACCCGGGGCTTTTAGGCCCTTCTTATGGAAGAGGAGATGTTTTGCTACGGGGACCTCCGAAAAGGAAAAGCCGAGGTGAAAAAGAACGTACAGGGTCCGTTTACGTGTGTTTAGAAATAAGTCGAGTTTGTGGGACCTGTGCTGTCGTCTTGGGCACGGCATAAAATTTTGATGTAATAAAATACAAACCCAACAGCCTGGCCTCAGCCAAAGCCACGGCTCTCGAGACTCAGGCGTCGAAGAGGAGCTGAACGGACGGACGGGGTCCCGCGCCCGTTGGGCTGCCCGCTCGGCCTTCCCGAGTCGTGGGTTCTTCCCCCGGGGAATCTGCGGATGAGACGCGGTCCCGCGGGCGCCGGGAGCCTTCTCTGCAGAGCGGGAGCGGCCAGCCGTGGACGGACACGGCAGGGGGGGCCAACTCGGGCTCCCGCTCCGGGACCTGCCCGCAAAGCCGCGCCAGCGGGGGCGGGAGGAGCTGAGCGCTGGCTTCCCGCGCCCGAGGTCCTGGGTTCAATTCCCGCGACCTCCAAAAACACCAAACCAAACCCCCAACCTGGTGCCGGCGCAGGGACAGGCACGCAGACCGATGGAACGGGAGTGAGAGGCGCAGAGGCTTCCCACCGGCGGCAGCTGGGTGTTGGCAAGGCTGCCGGGCGCACTGGGCGGAAGGAACGGCTCTCCCAGCAAAGGTGCCCGGGCAACCGGAGGTCTTCGTACCAAAGAATGGGGGGGACCCCCACCTCACATCGTGGGTGGGAAAATCACATCAAAACGGATCGAAGACCCGGATATAAAAGCTAAGACTACAGAACTCTTAGAGGAAAACATGGGGAAATAGCGTCAAAACTTTGCGTGAGTCAACGGCTTTTTAAGCTTCACACTGAAAGCGTGAGCAACAGAAGAAGAGTAGATAAAACAGACTTTATCAAAATCGGAAGCTTTTGTGAATCAAGAGGCGTTATCAGGAAAGTGAAAAGATAATAGAATGAGAGAAAATATTTCCAAACCACATAGCCGATAAGGGAGTGATATCCAGAATATATATTTAAAAAGCTCCGAAAACCCAGCAACGAAAACACAAACGAGCCAATGAAAAAACGGGTTGAGAATGTGATTAGACATTTCTCCAAAGAAGGTATACAAGGGGCCAAAAAGCTCCTGAAACGAGGCCGACAAGCTCCTGAAACGCTGCTCTCACCAGTGAGAGGCAAGTGAGAACCACGAGAGGGAAGTGGAGGTGGCTCGCCCAGTTGGGCGCCTGCCTACCACTCGGAGGTCCTGGGTTCGGGTCCCCGGCGCCTCCTGGAGAAGGCGAGCAGACAACGAGCAGACGAGAGAACCACAGGGGGGGGGGAAATAAAGTAAATAAACGCATTTAAAAAAAAACCAAAAAACCAAATCTCTACCCCCCCAAAACCCCACGAGATGCCCCTTGGCGGCACCAGGACGGCAAGTCCTGAAAACGCACAGGGGGCGGCGAGGCTGGGCGGGCAGGGCGCTCGGGCGCTGCTGGAGCTCAGGGGCCGCAGCCGCTGCGGAGACGCCGGGGAGGGCCCCGAACGAGCCCCCACGGGGCCTGAAATCCCAGTCGCGCCGCGCAGCAGGGGTGCTGCGGTGCCCGTGGGGGGGCGGCTGCTGGACCCCACCACGCGGTGGACCCGAAGGCGGCGCGTCGCCGGGGCCAGGCAGGAGCGGGAGGAAAACTCCGAACGCCTGGATCTGAGTGCGAGGGGCCACGCGCGGTTGGCGCAAAGCGAGCGGAGGGGTCCGGTGGGGGGGGGGGCGGGGGGGACCCTCCGGGGACCACGGCGACGGGGCGGACGGCACAGGCGCGCCCGGGGAGGCTGAGCTGGGAGAGCGGGGACGCGGGGCCCGTGTTTCCCCGGCGGGGGAGGAGTGGGCCGGGGGCGCGGGGCAGCACGTCAGAAGCCGGGGCCAGGAGAGCGGGCGCCGGGCGCCCGGGGGGCTGCAGCCCCCTGCACGGGTGCGTGCTGCTTTTGCGGGCGTCCCCTGAGTTTGACATGACGTCACAATACAAACTTTAAAACTCCCACTGGGCTGCGCTCGAGAGCACCGTTCGGGGGCGATGATTCCACGTGCAACGCTGCGCCGTCGCCCGCGCCACCTGTCCCCAAACACCCCCCAGTCTCCCCGAAAGGGGGCTCTGCACCACGGAGCCCCGGCCGCCAGCCCCCACTCGCCTTGCTGGCTTTGGATGTGCGCAGCGCGCTCTCCCTGGGAAGGGGCAGACGTGTCCCCTGCACCTGGCTGCACCCGCGCCTCTCGAGGCTCCCTGTGTGGACGAGGACGGCCTGACGTTCCGGGCAGCTCTGCCCTCCTCCGTGGCTGCGCGGTGCCCGCTCCCACCGTCCCTCCGGCGGCACGTCCCGGGGGCAGCCGCCCGTCCTACGTGGGTCCGTGTGTGACGCGCGCCAGTGACGCGTTGGCGCTTTCGGCCTCGGGGCAGAGTCCTCCGGGTGGTGGAGCAGAACCTGCGGTGTCCCAGGCTGCGCGGCCGCTTATCTATCTTACACACGCCCTCAGCCGGGCCACCGTCTTGACTTGTCGATAAAAAATAGAAAGGGTGGCGGCTCGTGTGGCCACACGACCGGCTCTCGGCAACACTGGCTTGGGTTCGCCTGGGGTCACGGGATCGTCAGGCCTGGAGGAGCCCCGGTGGGAGTTTAATCCCGTTTACGCGGATCGCCCGGGACAGGCACGTCCCGGGGCCTGGACGCAGGCTGGGGGCTGCCGGGGGCTGGGGGATGGGAGGCGGCGACCACGAGCAGGCACGGGGTCTCCTTCGGGGATGGGGAGAAGGTTCCGGAAGCAGATGAAGGCGGGGGCTTGCAACGCGGGGAGCCGGGCGAGCAGTGAGCGGCGCTGCTGCGCGCACTTGGGCGTTGAGGGGGCTTCCACGCTCGGTGCTTCGCGATGACCACGGAGGCAGGCGGCTCCTGCCTGGCCCAGCACCCCTCAAGCCCCACGCTGGACGTGCGGGGTGCCGGGCCCCCGGGGAAGGCCGATGGCGAGAGGACGGGGCCCCCGGGGCGGCGGAAGGCAGCCCCCGCCACGGGCGCGTCGCGGGTTGAAGAGCGTGCTCTGTGCCTCGGGGAGCCCGCGCCCGCGCCCTGCGGGTGAACCCCCCGCTCCCGCCAGCCTGTGCCGCCATCTGCCCGCGTCCTGACGACGCCAGAAGGTGCAGGGGCGGGACGCGCGCTCCCCCGTGCTCGCAGACGGTGCCGCAGGCGCCAGTGGCCTCGGCCGTGACTTAGAAACGTGGACGCTGGGACGAAGAGCCGCGCTGGGCTTCCCGCGGCCCCCAGCGGGTGTGTGGGCCTGTGGCACCCGCCCAGGCGCCCCCAGCGCCTGCCTCGTGACCCCGCCCGGCCCCCCAGCGGCAGCTGCGGGACGAGGGACTCCTCCGGGCACCCCAGGTTCCGTTTTGGTGGCACGAGCACCCCGACCCACGGGCCTGGCGGGCTCCTCTGCGCCCTGCAGAGCCCGTCCTCCGCGGCCCGGCTCTCCTTCCCCAGCGCGGGGGCCCTGCACCCCTGAAGGCCGCCCGGGGCCGAGGGCCTGCGTCATGGGAAGACGGGGTGCGGCGCCCGGCCTCGTCTGTGCCGCCCCGGGCCCGGTCCCCTCGGCTGCCACCCCCCTGCCCGGCCACGCCTGCCCACAGCACCCGGCCCGGCCCCCGGCCCCGGCGCTCGCTGGCCCGCGCAGCCCGCCCTCCGCGCCCACGTCCCTGTGACCGACACGACCGTCCCGAGCCTGGTGTCCCCGTCACGGCCGTGCCCACGGGTACCCCCCGCTCGCCGCCGCCTGAGCCCCAACGTGGCCGCCCACCAGCAGGGCCGGCTCCCGCTCCCGGCTCCCCTCCTTCCCGCGCGCCTGCCGGGGGACCCCGGGCCACAGCCCGCAGGTGCCGGAGCCCCCGAGCGCCCCCGGAGCCGCAGAGTTGGGAACCGGCCCGCGGAGGGACGAGGACGACGCGCGGTGCTGGACGTGGCGGCCCCGAGGCTGTCCACCCCCAGTGGCCGACGCACGAGACGCGCAGGGCGGAGGCAGCACCTGCTGCGCGCCCCCAGCCACAGCGCTCCCCACGGGCTCCTCGCGGGCGCTGGGCGATGGCGCCCGCGTCCCCTAGACCCCCTGGCCCTGCGATGGGCCGTGTCAGCTCCGCGGCAACCGCAGACGCGGGGGTCAGTCCCAACCTCCCGAGTGGGCGACGCCGTGTCTGCAGGGACGTCTGGCCAGGCCCCGTCGCCCGCGTCGGCCCTGCCTCCATCCCAGCCTGCGGGACCGGCACGCGGCGGCTTGCGTCCACGCACGTGCAACGACGTGTCACCTGGCGTCGCGCCTTCCCGCGCCCAGGGCTGGGCGACAGCGTGGCCAGCAGCCCCCCACGCACCCCGAGCTTGGCCCTTCTGTCAAACGGGGGTAACGCGGGCGCGCTCCAGCGTGAGGCGCACCCCGGGGCGACAGCGGGGCTCACGCAGCGCTGCTTCCCCGGGGGCTCCTCCGCCCCCGCCCTCTGGGCTCGGGACATCGGGACAGCTGGAGCCCCTTCCGGGGCGCGGGCGACACGAGACGCGGGCTCAGGGGGGGCAGCAGGGCCCGGGCGCCGCCTCACGCTCTCGGGCCGCGTCCGTCTAAGCAGGCGGCGTCGGCTGAGGCCTCGCGGGATGCCCCGAGCGACACCGGCCCCGCGCCCAGGCCGCGTCCCCCCAAGACCGGAGGCGCGGAGCGGGGGGGCGCGTCCATGAGCCGGGGCGCCGGCAGCCGCCGCCGCGGGAGGGGCCTTGGGGCATCCGCTGGAGCCCCCGGCCGGGGGTGACCTGCTGCGGCCGCCCTGGCGACAACGCGGTCTGCAGGGTCCGAGACCGGCCTCGGGGCGCCGGCCTGTGCCGGGCTGGCGGCTGCCCCGCGGCCACCTCCAGGCAGGACGCCCGGGCCTGCGCGGGGCACCGGGCTGGCCGACGGGCCTCTGAGAGCCGCCGCGCGCGCCCTTCCCGGCTGGGGCCGCGTGGCCGGGCCTCCCCCCTCCCCGCCACGCACGTGCCAGTCGTCAGGGAGCGCCGCGGAAGAATCAAAGGGTGCCAGTGGCCCCTGGAGGAGCGGCTGGCGAACCCCAACAGCTATGCACCCTGACCCTTCAGCGATCCGATCTGCGGCTTCAACGGGCAAGGGGGGGACCCCAAAACCCGAGCAGCCCCTCGGGAAGGGCTGCCGGCCCCCACAGCGGCAGCCCTCGCTCCCGGAGTCCCAGGCAGACTTAACATCACCCCGACAGGAACCCCCACTCCTTCCTGCGGACCTCAGGGGGAGAGACCAGGCCGCGTCGCGCCAGCGCCCCTCGGCTGCCTCCTGGGGACCCCGGGCCCCTCGGCAGCACCACCCCCCCCGCACGCCCGGCGCTGCCCGAGAGCGCGTGGGGCGGATGTCGACGTTTCCCGGGGTGTCCCTGAGTGGGCGTGGAGAGCCCCGTGGGGGCAGCCGCTGCGGGGACTCTCCGTGCTCCTCGACCCGTCAGGAAGGTGACGAGCCGGCGGCCCTGGGCGGGCGCACAGCCCATCCCTGAGTGACAGCGACAGCAGCTGGCAGGCCGGCCCCGCGAGGGACGCCACTGGTTCAAAGGCACGCGCCCTTTGCCCCGCCGGGAGGCCCCGCGCACTCCGTGGCGCAGGTCAGGGCTGGACGGCGCCCCGCTGGCGCCCGCAGAGGCCCCCAGCCGCCGGGAGCACGCGCCGAAGGCGACAGTGTCGGGCAGCCACTGGCGACGGGCCGCGGAGCGACCGGCACGGCCGCACGACCCGAGCCGACGCGGAGGTGGCGGCTGGGTTAGAGGGGGCGGCTGCGTTAGAGGGGGCACGGCCCCCCGCCCACCCACGCCCCTGCGGGCAGCGCCGGGGGACACGCCAGGAGAGGTGGCGGCGCCGGCAGGGAGGGAGCTGCCCGCTTGCGACTCTGCTGGCCCGGACGGCGCGCGGGGGACCGGCTCGTCGGCGTTGACACGCGCGGGTGACGTCGTGCACGCAGACGCGGGGCACACGCGCGGACAGACAGACACGCCTGCAAAGCGTGCGCGTGTCTGTGTACACACACATGCAGGCCTGGGCAACGTGCAGGTGGACGACCCACGCGCAGAGTTGCACACCCCCAGACCCACGCGCAGGTGACACGCTCGTCGGCGTAAACGCACACGGCTGCACGCGCAGGTACACGCAGGAAAGCGCCCCCGGCACAGCCGGGCAGCAGGGCCCAAGGCTTCCGTGTCCACGGGAGGCGCCGCAGGTGCCGGGAGCCTCCGGAACGTTCCGACACCGTCTGCCAAGCGCGCACGAGAAGCGGGCCGGAAGCTTTACGGGAAGCGGCGCGGCGCCCCTTCTAGCCATCGAAGCCCCCCGCCACCCTCTCTGCCCGGCGCTCGGAGCCCGCACAAGCCAAACTTGCAAAGTTCCGGGAAAAATCGCTTTCCCGGGGCCAACGAGGCTCAGGCCTGGCAAGTCAGCTCCCGGCGGCTGCACCTTAGCCCGGCTCCTCGGGACGGCGTTTCCTTCCTCTACGGGGCTCGGTGCCCTGGGACCCCCGGAGCTGGGGCGGGCAGGCGGGCCGGGCCGAGACCCCTTGGTGCCCAGGGACCCCAGGGGCTGGGCGGAGACCCCCAGGGGGCGCCAGGGACCCCAGGAGCTGGGGTGGGCAGGCTGGGCTGAGCCCCTGGCGGGGGAGTGCTCAGGGACCCTGGGAGGTGAAGTGGGCACCAGGGACCCCAGGAGCTGGGGCGGGTGGGCTGAGACTCCTCTGGTACCAGGGACCCTGGGAGCTGGGGCGGGCAGGCTGGGCTGAGCCCCCCAGGGGAGCACCGAGGGACCCCCAGAGCGAGGGCGGGCGGGCTGGGTCGAGACCCCTTGGCGTTCAGGGACCCCAGGGGCTGGGGCGGGCAGGCTGTGCTGAGACCCCCCAGGGGGGGCGCCCAGGGACCCCCGGAGCTGGGGCGGGTGGGCTAGGCTGAGCCCCCTGGGGGGCGCCCAGGGACCCCCGGAGCTGGGGCAGGTGGGCTGGGCTGAGCCCCCACGGGGGGCGCCCAGGAACCCTGGGAGCTGGGGCGGGTGGGCTGGGCTGAGCCCCCCGGGGGCGCCCAGGGACCCCCGGAGCTGGGGTGGGCACCCAGGGACCCCAGGAGCTGGGGCAGATGGGCTGTGCTGAGACCCTGGGGGGGGCGCCCAGGGACCCCCGGAGCTGGGGCGGGTGGGCTAGGCTGAGCCCCCACGGGGGGCGCCCAGGAACCCTGGGAGCTGGGGCGGGTGGGCTGGGCTGAGCCCCCCGGGGGCGCCCAGGGACCCCCGGAGCTGGGGTGGGTACCCAGGGACCCTGGGAGCCCCCTGGAGCGTCCCCACCCCGGCGGCCCAGGCACGGGCACCCCTTCCAGTCTGGCCTTTCCGCTCCCAGAGTCACCACTCCTGGGGGGCGGGCAGAAGCCCCCCGGCCCTGGGGCCACACCCTGGGCACAGAAGGGGCGTGGGGGCACTTGGTGCCCGTGGGTGCGCACAGCTGGGTGGGGGTTCCTGGGGGCGCAGCTAAAGGGACCCGTCGAGGCCCAGGGGGCACCTTAGGGTGTCACGTCCTGTTGCCGAATCGGGGACACCCGGGTGGGGGGCGGGGGGCGGCGTGGTGGGGTTCTGGGGGGCTTGGGGACGGCGCCCATGATCGCCCCCGGGGTGCGGGGCTGGGGAGTGGGCGCAGGCCGGGGTGCGGATCGCAGGGCCGCAGGGGCAGCGACCCCGGGGGCGGGGGCACGGGAGGGGGGCGCCCACCTGGGGGGTCCCGGCCCGGGCGTGGGGGGCGGGGGGCGCGCGCGGGCCCGCGGCGTCCTCGGGGCCCGCACGCGGCGGCCGGGCTCCGGGCCCCGCGCAGGGTCCGCGCTCCCCGCCGCCGCCCCGGGCCCCGCGACGGCGCCGTCCCCGCCCCGCGCCCCCGCCCGCGCCCCGCGCCCCCTCACCGGCAGGGACGCGCCGCCGCCGCCGCCGCCGCCTCAGGCCGCCGCCCGCCTCGCGCACCCCCAGCGCGCGCCGCGGGAGGGGCCCACGCCGCGCCCCGATTGGCTGCGCCCTGGCCAATCGGCGCGCGGGGCGGCAGGGACTGGCGGGAAGGCGGCGGACAGGCAGCGGCGGCAGCCAATCGCTGCGCGGGGAAGGCGGGACGGCTGGGCGGGGCCTGGGTTCCGTGGGCGGCCCCGGAGGGGGCGAGGTTCTGGGAGGCAGGGAGGCGAGGATTGGGGGGACTGGCCGCAGACGGGCGGTCCTGCCGGCCAATCGCTGTGGAGGATGGGCGGGGCCCCGAGGAGGCCGGCGCGCCCGGAGTGGCTGGGACGATGGGAACGGAGGGCGTAGCCCGGAGGGCGGCGGGGATTGGCTGGGCCTCCGAAGACGGGCGGGCGGGGCGGCCAGTCGCGGGGGCGGTGGGCGGGGCGCCCGGGCAGGGCTGGAACGTGCAAGGTGCAGCTGGACCCGAGCGCGGCGGCCCGGGCGCCCGGCGGGGATTTCCCCCCAACTCCCGTAGAGGCCCCGCCGGGCCGCGGCCGTGGGAAGGAGGGGCGCGGGCGAAGGGGGCTCCCTGCGCCCGGCTGCACGGCCGTCCCCTCCGGCCTCCTCCCGCCGGGCTCCTCCAGGGCCGGCGCGGAGCCCTTGGCAAGCCGCACCGGGGCTCAGAGAGGTCAAGCGCCTTGCCCAAGGTCACGGAGCGGCGGCCGAGTCTGGGGGCGCACCTAGAACCCTGCTTTATGGAAGGGGCGTGCGGCCGGGCCAGCGGGCGGCCGCTTCTGGGTTCCAGTGCCCGGCCGGCCGCGGACCCCCCGCACCCTGCCCCCTCGTCCTCCAGCGGGGACGGGTGCTCCCACTCCCGGGCCTTCGGCTCCCCTGGGAGAGGGGACCTGCGGGTCCCCCCGTGACCTTCCGCAGGTCAGCGTAGCCCCGAGCCCCCTCCTCCCGCTGCCCGGCGCCCCTCCCGGGGCCCCCCGCGGGCGCCCTTTCCCCTCGGGGCGGCAGGCGCCCGCGCGCGGTGAGCTGAGCGGGCAGGCCGGCCTCGGAGGCGGGGAGGCCCGGGAAGGGCAGGGCCGCGCTCCGGGCGCCGCGCCCTCGGGGTGCACCCAGCGGCGCCCGCCGCGGCGCCCCTCGCCCCCTCCCGGGGGCGCCCCGCGACCTCCCGCGGGGGGGATTGGTGGCCGCGCGCGCTGCGCCCGCGGGGACGCTGAGCCACCGCCGGGGGCGCTCCTGGGGCGGAGGCCGGCGCTGGGTTCGAATCCCTCTCCGACTCACTTACTGGCCGTGACCTCCAGCGGGTGACCCGAACCCCCTGCCTCGGTTTCCCCGGCCGCCTGCACAGCTGGCGTGGGCACGGCGAGCGCGGGGGGCCCGCTGGCGTCTGCGCGCTGGCCCGGCCCGAGCGTCCACCCGGGGCCCTGCTCCTCCGGCCTCGATGGCTGCCAGCCGCCGGCGCCCGCCTCTCGGAGCCACGCGGGAGGCCGCGGGCGCCTGGCAGGCCTCGCAGCGCCCCGGGGACGGTGCCAACCGGGGCAAGGGCCGGGCCGCGGGCCAGCGCCGCCTGCCCGCCCCCAGGTGCCGGAACTGGGCCGCGCGCCGCCCGGTGGCCAGCAGCGCCCGGCGGCCCGCGCCCCGCGCCCCGGGACCCCCAGCCCTCCCCCTCCCGCCACCGGCGCCCGGGCAGGGTGGCGCAGTGGGCGGCGCGGGCCTCGGCGCTCGCCCACCCGGGCCCTCGCGCGTGGCCGGGGGCTGTGCCCTGCTGCGAGGGCGGCGCTTTCCCGGCCCAGCCCGGGGCCCCGTGGAGCGAGGAGGCCCCAGCGTGGGGGCGACAGCAGCCCGCCCCGCGGAGGCGTGGGGCGCCCGAGGTTCCCGGGGCTCAGAGAGGCTGAGCCGCTCGCCCGAGGCCACACAGCCTGTGGGTGGGCGCCCCCGAGCCAGTCCTTCCCGCGACACCTTTATCCCATTTTCATGAGGAAGGTGTGCAGTGGCGCCTGCGGGGCAGGGCAGGACTTGAACCTTGGCCCTGGGGGGGTGGCGGGGACGCCAGGGGTGCCCCGGCCAGCTGCGGGGGGAGAGGGGGTGGCTGGGGAAAGGGGGCAGGGCGCAGCCGAGAAGGGGCCCCTGCGCGAGGACGGGGGGCTGGCGCAGGGCGAGCTGGTGCCCCCTGGGGGCCGCTGCCCGCCCCGTCCACGGGGCAGATAGCGCAGGGTCACAGCTGCTGCCCCCAGCTGGGGTCTGGGGGGCGGGGTGCCCGGGCGGGAGACCCTGGGCCCCTGGGGGGCAGCGAGGAGAACCAGGTGCCCCTCCCAGCCCAGGGGACCCTCCCAGGTGCATGACAGGGGTGGGGGTCCCCGGAGACCCAGGGGTGCCGCAGCCCCCCACAGGCCCCAGAGCCTGACCCGGCTGCGTTTGGGGGGGGCTGGGGGCTGTGGACGGGGAGGCCAGGCTCACCCTGCGGGTGGGAAAGCGAGGCCCTGCAGAGGGCGCCCCCACCACCCTGGAGCTCAGACCTGCAGATGGCGGCTCAGAGAGGGTGGGCGGCCAGCTCCAGGCCACACAGCAGGGAGGGGCTCAGCCCATACGGCCGAGGCCACAGGCGGGGACAGGCTGGCCCCCTGGAAAGGGAGGACGGGCCCCGAGGACGCCGCGGGGGGACGACAGGAGGGTGTGGGGCTCCCGCAGGCGCCTGGGGGGTCACGGCGGTCAGGAATCAGGCGTGGCTGCCCCAGCCCAGGGCCCCCGGGGCCGCCAGGCTCTTTATTGCCCGTCCCAAGGGCCCGGCCGCGGGGGACACGGGGGCGCAGGGTCAGCGGCGCGGGGCCGGGCGGGGGTCACGGCGCCAGGTCGCCCTTCTGGCCGGTCCAGGGCTCGCGGAGCTCCACGCGGCAGCCCAGGTCGCGCAGGGCGGCCTTGGCCGCGTCCTCGCAGTCGGGGTGGGCGGCGCGGGCCTGCGCGACGAGCGCCTCGGCGCCCAGCTCCAGCAGCGGCTGCGAGAGCGCCTGGCTGCGCGCCACCACGTTGCGGATCAGCATGCAGGCCTGCTTCTGCGGAGGGCGCGGGGCTGCTGCGGTCCACCCTGGCCTCGGGCTCTTCCGCGGTGGGGAGGGGCAGCCCCGCCGCTCCACCCCCCCCACGTCCCCGTGGAGGGGGGCTCATCCCCCCAGCGCCCGAGTGGGGAAACTGAGGCTCAGAGGGGCTGCGAGCCTACAGGGTGGGGCCCCACGGCCTGGGCTGGGGGGGGTGGCGAAAGCCCCCCACGAGGCCGGCAGGACTGGGTGAGGGTCAAGGGTGGGGTCTGTGGTCGCCCCCAGCGGCCGTCACCCTTCGCTGGGCGTCTCTGAGTCCCCGGGGTGCAGACGGGAGGGCGGGGCCTGGGGTGAGGTGGTGGGTGGCCGGGACGAGGGGCCGGCGAGGGCAGGGGCCACGGCCAGGGCCAGCGGCTCCCAGCTCGGACGCCTCGGCCAGGGCGCTGCCCCAGCCCCAGCCCCCAGGCCAAGAACGAGCAGGGAGGGCGCTGCGGGGGACAGGTGCCGCCGAGGGGGCAGAGGTCATCGGGGCAGCGGGGGCAGCGGGGGGGCAGCAGGGGGCAGCGAGGACAGTGGGGGACGGTAAGGGGTAGTGGGGGGCAGGGGAGCGGGGGGGCAGTGGCACAGTAGGGGCGGGCAGGCGGCAACTCACAACTGGGGGAGGGAGGGTGGGGGCTCCGCGGGGCTGGGCTGGGCAGGATGGGGCCCCGCCCCCCGCCCGGCACCCCCCGCCCGGCGCCCACCTGCACGGCCGCCTCCCGCGGGTGCGCCCTCATGGCCCGCAGGGCTGCCTGTGCGCCGCCGCTCTCCACGATGACCCGGCTGTGCTCCGGCTTGCGCAGGGCGAGGATGCTCAGGGCGGCGCAGCTCTGCTCACACACCTGGGGCCACCGGGGGCCAGGGGCCAGGGGTCAGGGTCCGGGGGGGCACCGCCACTCCCGGGATGGGGACCCGGCTCTCGGGACACAAGCACGCGCCAGGGGGCCCGGGCACCCCCGCTCTCCGCCCCCCCACGCCGTCCCCGGCTGTGGGCACCTGGGGGCTGGCCAGGTGCCGGACCATGGCGGCCACGATGGCCTCGGCGCCGCCGGCGCGCACGATGGCGTCCTTCACGTCGTCGTTGCCCGCGACGGCCCGCAGGGCGCTGAGCACCTGCCTCACGAGGTCCTGCGTGGGGGGGGCCGGGGCTCAGCCGGGGGGCCTGGGGGTCGTCCCTGGATGGGGCTCAGCTGAGAGGGGGCCCCAATTCCAGGCAGGGCCACCCCGTCGTGCAGGAGGCAGGCCGATGCCGGCGGGAGGCGCAGGGGCGCGGGGAGGGCGAGCGGGTGGCCGCAGTGACGGGGAGGCGGCCGGGGCCGCGGGACGCCCCCACTCCCGGGGCGCGGGGAGGGCGAGCGGGTGGCGCAGTGACGGGGAGACGGCGGGGCGCGGGGGCATGGGGGCGCGGGGGCGGGCGCACCTGGTGGCGCAGTGACGGGGAGGGGGCCGGGGGGCGGGCGCACCTGGTGGTCGGCGCGCTCGGCCAGCAGCCGCAGCAGGACGCCGAGCCCGCCCAGCTCCACCAGCTCCCGGCAGAACTCGTTGCGCACGGCCAGGCGGGACAGGGTGCCGCAGAGCTCGCCCAGCACGCCGGGGTCGTCGGGGAACGCTGCGGGGAGCGCGGCGGCGTCGGGGGGCGCCCCGGGAGGCCGCCCCAACCCCGCCGCCGCCCCGGCCGCGCCGCCTACCCCGGGTGGCGTCGAGCAGCACCCGCAGGCCGCCGTGCTCCTGCACGATCTTCCTGGCGTGGTCGTGGCCGTGGCCGAAGGGGACGCGGGCGTCGTCGTCGCAGGTGAGGGCGCGCAGCGCGCCGCAGGCCTCGGTGACCACGCCGGCGTGGCGGCCGTGGCGGGCGACGGCGCCGGTCAGCAGGGGCAGCACGCTGGCCCCCGCCAGCGCCCGCCGGTTGCCCTCGTGCCTGAGGCAGGCGTGGCGCACGCAGCGCAGCGCCGCGCGGGTCAGCTCGGCCGCGTCGCCGTGCAGCGCCAGCGCGTCCGCCAGCAGCCACAGGCCCGCGGCGTCGAGGAGGCCGGGCTGGCCGTCGGTCAGCGCCGCGAGCGCGTCGAGCGCCTGCAGCAGGAGCCCGTGGTCGCCGCCCGCCGCACCCAGCTCCCCGGCAGCCAGCACCACGGGGTAGGCGCCCCTCTCCGCCGCCAGGAAGCGGCCGCCCCGGTGCCGCGCGCACTGCTCGCGGAAGCGGGCCAGGTGCGCCGCTGCCTCCGGGGCGCGCGAGCCGGCCACGCTCTCCCGCAGGGCGTCCAGGGCCTGGGGGGACACGGAGAGGCCGCTGGGGCGGGCGCGGGCCGCGGCGTCTGCACCCGTCCCTGCGGGCCCTCCCCGGGGCGCGGCCTGCGGTGGGGGCTGCGCTGTGCCCGAGCGACGTCTAACTCGGCCACTGGGGCCGGGGCGGCGTCCCAGCCGCACAGCCGAGCGCAGGCGTTGAAGCGCTGCCGCCCGGTCGCCGTCCCGGGGGCCCCCGAGTGAGGCCGGCGGACGCGCCCAGCCGAGGCCAGTCACCCCGCAGCGTCGTGAGGGCTAATGGGATGGCTGTTGCCTGGGCCATTTGTTACGAGGCTGGCGCTGACTGATGCACTTGCCGGCTCTCCGAGGAAGACAAGTGTTGCCTTCCCCAGGCTCACCCCACCCCAGGCGTCTCCTTTGTGCCTCTCGGTCACCCCACAAACACCGAGGACCTGCCGGGCGGAAGCGCCGTCGCCACCAGTGGGCTCCCCCAAACTCGGCCGCGAGCCTCGGGGCAGGGGCGAGGACCGGGCGCACCGAGGCGGGGCCGGCGGGCCGAGCAGCCGCCCCACGCCCGGCCGGACGCCCCCGGCGAGTCCGTGCGCCCACGAAGGCGCGGCTGCGGCGGGGGGCTCCGGGAAACCACCAGCCCCCGGCCCCCTGGCCCGTGCTCACGAAGGCCCCCGGACGTCCCACCTCCACGGAATACCGAGAGATCAGGCAAAGCCGGAGGGCCGGCAACACACTGGAACAGCCGCGTGTCGAGGCTGCCACAAAACGTACGAGAGGAAGCCGTGGCCCAGGCGAGGAGAAGAGCGAGGACGCGGGAACCACCCAGGAGGGGCAGGCCTGGGACAGGAGCGATTCAGCGCGCTCCCAGAGCCCGAGGAAAACGAGACAAGAGCTCAAGGAGAGCAGGAGAACGGCAGAAGGAGACTGTCGTGAGGGACGGAGCCGAGGACCACGGGAAGGAGACGACGACCTCCCCGGAGGGGCGCAACGGCAGGCTGGAGCTGGCGGGACCAACGAGCGCCTGAGACGAGAACGGAATCACCTGCTCCGAGGAGGAGGCCGCGGGAAGGACGGAGGGACGTGGGGCCGCCGTCGCGCGCCCGCTAGACGCATCGTGGGGGTCCGAGGAGGAGGAGAGCAAGCGCGAGAAAGGGGCAGAGGGAACATTCCAGAACGAGGGCGGGAAAACGTCCCAGGGGTAGCAGAAGGCACAGATGCCCGCGTCCAAGGTGCTCGGCGAACTCAGGGCACGAGCCCAGTGGGCGCCCGCCGGGCCGCGCTCCACGCCCTGGCGCTGGGGGATTCTGAACGTGGCGAGGGAGGCGTGGCGGGTCGCGTCCGAGGGGGCCTCGGCGTGAGGCTGACGTGTGTTTCCAGAATTTAAAGGCAAAAAAGCAACTGTAAAAATGATGACAATGAAAGGCGACGCGTGACCCTGGATGGGGGAGAAAAGGCGCCAAAGGACGTCCCGGGAACCTGAGGAAACACCGGACGACCGCCGGCCTCGTGGCAACGCCCCATTGCTCAAACTCTCGGGCAGGGAGCGGGGATGTGCAGCGTCTCCACGGCGCGTGAGAGGAAGGAAGGAGGCGCGGGGCGACGGGCAAGACGCCGGGGCTCGCGGAGCCGGGGGTCCGGGCCCCGGTGATTTCCGTGGCAGCCCTGCCAGTTGGAAGTTCCTTGCAAATAAAAAGCTGGACTGAGACGGGACAGCGGGGCGGCGCGCGCCTCCGCGGGGAGCCTCGGGGGAGCTACGCGCGGGTCGCGATGGTCGCGGGCGGGCAGCAGGCCTGCGCTTAGTCGGGGAAGGGAGACGGTCGCAGATGAGGGTGCGCCAGCGCCCCTCGGGTTCCGGCTCAGTCTCCGTGCCGCGGATCTCGCCGCGAGGCTGGACTCCCGGGCCTGAGGCCGAGGGAGGCCCGATGGCGGGGGCGCTGGGTCTGGCCCGGGAGGGCGGCGCCGCGGCTGCCCGCGCTGGCTGAGCGGCCTCCCTGGCGTTTCACTCGGGCGGTCTAAGCTCCGCCGCGGTTTCATTTCTTTTTTTGCTTTGCGGTCCCCGGGGCCGGGGCCTGAGCCCGCCGCCTCGTGCGCGGGAGGGCGGCGCTCGGCCACGGAGGGGCTCCCCGTCGGGGACCAGGATGAGGGCCCGGGGGGACTTCAGAGGCACCAGTATCGTGCTGTCTAATGTCACATTTTTTGTGATCTATCTTTAAAAAAAGGGAAAAATACAGAGGCGCCAGGCTTGTTGGCACACCAAGGGCCCGGTGCGGGCAGAGGTGGGTGGGCCAGGATGCGGGGCGCGGGGCCGGGGGCCGGGGCGCGGCTGGCAGGATGGGCGGGCGCTTCCCGCCTCGACGCAGGACGCCTGCGTGGCTTCCATGCCGGGAGCAGAGCCCCGTCCCTCTCGGGGAGGAAAAGCGCGGGGGCCGGGGCCTGGCTTTCGCGGGGAGGGGGCCGGGGTCGGGGGCCTCCTGCCTGCGGCCTCGGGAGGCACTGACCCTGGGGAAGCCGCGGTCCCCGCCGGCCCGTCGTGAATCAGCACCGGGAAGCGGACGCGGCTCAAGGGCCCGGGTTCCATCCCCGCGGCCTCCCGGTGAAAAAGAAGAGAAAGCGTGCCCGCATGGTGAGCCGGTGCCCGCGCGGTGACCCGGTGCCCTCGCGGTGAGCCGGTGCCCTCGCGGCGAGCCGGTGCCCGCGCGGCGAGCCGGTGCCCGCGCGGCGACCCGGTGCCCTCGCGGCGAGCCGGTGCCCTCGCGGCGACCCGGTGCCCTCGCGGCGAGCCGGTGCCCTCGCGGCGAGCCGGTGCCCGCGCGGCGAGCCGGTGCCCGCGCGGCGACCCGGTGCCCTCGCGGCGACCCGGTGCCCTCGCGGCGAGCCGGTGCCCTCGCGGCGAGCCGGTGCCCGCGCGGCGAGCCGGTGCCCTCGCGGCGAGCCGGTGCCCTCGCGGCGAGCCGGTGCCCGCGCGGCGAGCCGGTGCCCTCGCGGCGAGCCGGTGCCCGCGCGGCGACCCGGTGCCCGCGCGGCGAGCCGGTGCCCGCGCGGCGACCCGGTGCCCGCGCGGCGACCCGGTGCCCTCGCGGCGACCCGGTGCCCGCGCGGCGACCCGGTGCCCGCGCGGCGACCCGGTGCCCTCGCGGCGAGCCGGTGCCCGCGCGGCGAGCCGGTGCCCGCGCGGCGACCCGGTGCCCGCGCGGCGAGCCGGTGCCCGGGCGGCGAGCCGGTGCCCTCGCGGCGAGCCGGTGCCCTCGCGGCGACCCGGTGCCCGCGCGGCGAGCCGGTGCCCGCGCGGCGACCCGGTGCCCTCGCGGCGAGCCGGTGCCCGCGCGGCGACCCGGTGCCCTCGCGGCGAGCCGGTGCCCGCGCGGCGACCCGGTGCCCTCGCGGCGAGCCGGTGCCCTCGCGGCGACCCGGTGCCCGGGCGGCGAGCCGGTGCCCTCGCGGCGACCCGGTGCCCTCGCGGCGAGCCGGTGCCCGCGCGGCGACCCGGTGCCCGCGCGGCGACCCGGTGCCCGCGCGGCGAGCCGGTGCCCGCGCGGCGAGCCGGTGCCCGCGCGGCGAGCCGGTGCCCACGCAAGTGAGTCACGCAGCAAGATGATGACATATTAAAAGAGAGACAAGGGGAGAGTCAAGGCGAAGCGCAGCAGAGACCAGGAGCTGAGGTGGCGCAGCTGACGGGGAACCTCTCTCCCCACCAGAGCTCCCCAGGATCGAATCCCAGGGACTCCTAGAGGAGAGAAAATGAGAAAACAACACGGACAGCAAAAACAGCAGGGCATGGGGGTGGGGAAGAAAGTAAGTAAATAAAGAAATCTTAAAAAAAAACAAAACAAAACTCAGCAGCATGCTGAGAACACAAGCAGCGCTCAGTGATGGCTAGCTGCAGTTGTGCTTGAGATCCTTCCTATATAAAGTGCTTCTACAAACCAACAAGAGCAACTGCTGGAAGTCCATCTCAGAAGAAGGAAGAAGCCGATACATCTGCACATCAGATCCTCCTGCTAGCAAAAAGGAACCAGCGGAGACAGCCCGAGGCATTTCCACGGCCCTCGCGAGGCGGATGACGGCTGGCTGGCAGGGCTGCCTCCCGCCCGGCGGCTCGTCCCGTCTGCCCTCCCTCTCCGCCGGGGAAGTCCCTTAGTCCCCTGGCTGGGTCTCGATTTCCCCCGTGCAGAGGGGGCCGAGCCCTGCCTTTGGGAGGCCCCGCCTGGCGCCCGGTGCGCTGCGTGCGCAGGGGCGCTGTGCAGTGGGGCCGACAGTCGGAGCTCGAGAGAGGACAGCTCTGCCTGCAGGTCCCGAGCAGACCCGGAGGCCGCGCGGAGGGCCCACCCCGAGGCGCGGGCCGCGGACGCCGTCAGCTCTCAGCACGCCCTCGCCGCCCAGGCCGCTCGCCCCCGGGGCCTCCGTCCACCAGCGGGGAGTGGGGGCCGGGCGCTGCCCCCCAGGCTGCCAGGAGGTGCAGGCCCCGTGGACGGGACGCCCCGGCCGGGCTGGACCCCGCGCCCCAGGCGCCCGGCCCCCACGCCGCCTGCTGCCCCTGCAGCGCCCAGCCCCCCACCTATCCCGCCACAGGCCAGCCCCCCGCCCGGGCCCCGCAGGTCGACTCCCACCCCTCAGCTGGACCCCCATGCGGCCAACTGCCCGGCCCCCCGAAGGCTGGCCCCCCACCCGACACCCCGAAGGCCGGCTCCCCACCCCTCACCTGGACCCCCGCCCGGCCCCCATGTGGCCCGCTGCCCCCGCAGGGCCCGGCCCCCCACCTATCCCGCCGCAGGCCGGGCCCCCGCCCGGGGCCTACGCCGCCCGTCGCCCCCCCAGTGCCCGCCCCCGCGGGCGGCCCCCACCTGCAGGACGTCGTGCTGGGGCTCCGGGGCGCCGGCCGCGGCTTTGGGCGCCGTCTTGACGATGTTGCTGAGATCCACCCCTGGGGGCCGGGAAGGGGGGCTCGAGGCCGGGTCGGGACCCGCCCTGCCCCCGCGGCTGCCCCGACCCTGGGCCCTCTGCTGGGGCAGCGGCCAGGCAGCCCGACGAGGCACGGAGCAGAGGGGTCCCGGGGTCCTGCGCCCCTCACCCCCTGGGGGCACGCCCCTCAGGCATCGCGCTCGAGCTGGCCGGGGAGAGCCCTCTGGAGGAGCGACCCCGAGACGGAGCCGCCGGGGTGGGAAGGGCGGGGTGCGGCGAGGGCCCGGCTGGGGGGGTCTCGCAGGCGGGGAGGGGGCCGCCCACCCTGCGACTGGAACTGCTGCACGGCGGCGGCCAGCGCCTCCTCGGGCTCCAGCTCAAACTCCTCCACGTTCTCCCGTACGGCCGCGTCGAACGTCTCCTGGGTGACGCGCCTGGAGCCCATGGCGGCGCCCGCTGGGGTGGGGGGAGCGGGCGAGGGGCAGCCCCGCCGGGGTGGGGGGCCGCGGGAACTGCCCCCGAGCCCCGGGACCAGACCGGGGGACCCCGACTCCTCGGGGCGCAGGGAGGGCCGGCTCGCCCCCTCCAGCCGCGGGGGGCGTGCACGGGCGGCGCGGGCTTCCTTCCAGCCGATGAGGGCTCGGCGGGAGGCTGGACACACGGACGACGGGAATCAGCGACGAGGGGACGCAGGGGCGGAGGGACGCGCCTGGCGGCTGGACGGCTCCCTCGACGGATCTCGCGCGCAGGCGGGAAGCTGGCGCCCTGGGGAGAGACGAGACCCAGGATGAAGGCGGAGCGGGAGCTGCGGCCGAGACCCCCGGTCTAGCTGCTCGTGCGCGTCCCTGGGGGCTCAGCTCGGGGTGGGGGAGGCCGAGCTGGGGCGGGTGGGAGGGCAGCGGCGGCTTCGCAGCCCGGGGCTGGGGGGCGCTGCCTGGCGGTGGCACCCGAAGCGGCAGGCGCAGGGGTGACGAGTGGTGTCCGGAGCCGGCGCCAAAGAAGTGCAGGCGGGAAGCGGCACCTGCGCGCCGGAGATGGTTTTTTAGATTTTTTTTCTCCCCCTCCCCCCCGGTTGTCTGTTCTCTGTGTCTATTTGCTACGTCGTCTTTGTCCGCTTCTGTTGTCAGTGGCACGGGAATCTGTGTTTCTCTTTGTTGCGTCATCTCGTTGCGTCAGCTCTCCGTGTGGGCGGCGCCATTCCTGGGCAGGCTGCACTTTCTTTCGCGCTGGGCGGCTCTCCTTACGGGACGCACTCCTTGCGCGTGGGCTCCCCTACGCGGGGACACCCCTGCGTGGCAGGGCACTCCTTGCGCGCATCAGCACTGCGCATGGCCAGCTCCACACGGGTCAGGAGGCCCGGGGCTTGAACCGCGGCCCTCCCGTGTGGTGGGCGGGCACCCTGAGCGCTGGGCCACGCCGCGCCCCGGCTACAGAATTTGAGCCGGGGGCCCCGATGCGAGCGCGAAACGTGGTCCCCCGGGAGGAGCGTGGTGTGGACAGCGAGGCCCGGGGGAGACGGCCTCGCGGGGCAGTGCGCACCCCCGATGCCGCACGCGGTCTCTAAGCCCCGCACCGAGGGGGGGCGTGCGGGGCCGGTCGGCAGCCGGGCAGGGCTGGGGGACCCCGTGACGCCGCAAGGCAGGGGCGCGACACAGCCGCCGCTGTGGTGGCCAAAGGACTCTCGAGGGCAGCGCGGGGCTCCTCGCGGGGTGATGGAGGAGTTCTGGGGGGGACGGAGGCTCGAGGCTGTGAACGGAATTAACGCCGCAGAATCGGGGCCGTGAAGGCGGCTGCGACGGGCGACAGGCTCTCGTGCTGCCGCGACAGAAAGGACCAAGAAGAGGCCGCGGGGGCAAACCCCACGGGGCGCCCCTAGAGACGGGCCGCGGGCGCCCCCGGGAGTGGACACGTGCACGGCGTCATGGCGAGCGGCAGGCCCGCAGCAGCCCCGGGGCCTGGAGGGGAAAGGCCGGGGGGCTGCGGTCACCAGAGCGGGGATGCTCCCGAGACAGTCGCGCTCGTCAGCCAGCCGAGAGCGGCTCTAAGTCAGCGTCGGGCCCGCCCGCCAAACTGTCCGACAGAAAACGGACGGGGAAGCAGAGGACGGCGGGTCAGGCGGATGCCGGCCAAAGCCGCTTGGCATCGGCGCTGTCAAGAGGAACCCGGGAAAGCGGAGGTGGCGCGAGGAGTTGGGCGCCCGCCTACCGCCTGGGAGTTTCCGGGCTCGGTTCCCGGTGCCCCCTAAAGAAGACGAGCAAGAGAGCGGGCTGACGCAATGAAGAGACACAACAAGGAAACAAGCGGGAGCGGAGGTGGCTCAAGCCATGGGGCGCCTCCCTCCCACAGGGGAGTCCCCAGGTTAGTCCCCGGTGCCTCCTAAAGAAAGACGATGAGCACACCGCGAACAGGCATGGAGAGTAGACAGAGAGTGCAAACAACGAGGAGGGGAGAAATAAAGTAAATCTTAAAAAAAAAAAAAAAAAGAAACCCAGCACCCTGTGCTGCCAAAGAGAGAACAAAACGGAGCTGTGGCAGCCGACAGCCTCCTGCCGAAACACACCGAGCCCGAGCAAGCTTCCAGGGCGGTGCTTCCTGACGGGACTTTCCACAGGAACGGGTGCATTCGGGAGGCGGACGTGGCCCAGTGGTGAGGGCGTCCATCTACCACACAGGAGGCCCACGGTTCAAACCCCCGGCCTCCTGGCCCGTGTGGAGCTGGCTCATGCGCGGTGCTGATGCGCGCAAGGAGTGCCCTGCCACGCAGGGGTGTCCCCGCGTAGGGGAGCCCCACACGCAAGGAGTGCGCCCCGTAAGGAGAGCCACCCAGAGTGAAAGAAAGCGCAGCCTGCCCAGGAATGGCACCGCACACACGGAGAGCTGACACGGCAAGATGACGCAACAAAAAGAGAAACACAGATTCCCGTGCCACTGACGACAACAGAAGCAGACAAAGAAGACGCAGCAAATACACAGAGAACAGACAAACCTTAAAAAAAAAAAGAACGGCTGCCTTCTAGGTCTGTGCCGCCCAGGAGGGTGGTGGCCACACGTGGCGACGGCGCAGCTGAAACGTAGAGGACGCGGCTAAGCAGGTTAGTTCCAGTTAGTTTTAGTTAAGTTTAAATATACCCACTTTGCGTATAATAAGAGGTCCTAGGTTCAATCCCCAGTACCTCCTTAAAAAAAAAATTACGGAAGCGGCTGTGGCTCAAGCGACTGGGCTCCCGGCCACCGTGGGGGAGGTCCAGGGTTCCGTGCCCAGGGCCTCCTGGTGAGGGCTGGCCGGCCCACGCGGAGAGCTGGCGCAGCCAGACGACACAACGGAAGCAGACACAGAGGAGAGACAATAAGAGACACAGCGCACTGGGGAGCTGCGGTGGTGCAAGAGAACGGTCGCCTCTCCCCCACGCCGGAAGGCCCCAGGATCGGTTCCTGGAGCCGCCTAATGAGAAGACAGACGGACACAGAGAGCAGACAACGGGGGGGGGAACGGGGGGGAGTAAGAAAAAAGGAGGGCCTGCCTGGGGTTGAAGGGTACCCCCCCCAATTCCACGTGGGACCCCAGGACGTGGCCCTTCTGGGAAGTGGGGTCTTCGCAGACGTCACCTGTAATGTGCATTTCGTGTTGCTATCTGATTCCCCGAGACCCCGTTCAATTTTTCCTGCTCTTTTCTCTTTCTGTTCTTCTGTCTTTTCACGTTCATACGGTCTGTCTTCCAATTCACTAATTCTGTCCGCGGCCAATTCATATCTGGTAATATATGTCTCTAGCGTGTTTCTTTAGCCAATCAGTCTTATCGATACATATGAATAGACCATACAATTCATCCAAAGTGTATAGTCACTGGTACAACACCACACTGTTGTATTTTTTTAAAGGTTTACATCCCCCCCCTTGTTCTTCGAGCTCACTGTCTGCTTGTTGTGTGCTCTCTGTGTCTGATCGCCTTCTTTCTAGGAGGCACTGGGAACCGAACCCAGGACCTCCCATGTGGGAGGGAGGTTCCCAATCACTTATGCCACATCTGTTCCCTGCTTGTTGTGTCTCTCATTTTACCTCCTCATTGTGCCAGCTTGTTGCATCAGCTTGCTGCACCGGCGCGTTGCATTGGCGCACTGTCTTGTCCATCTTCTTTAGGAGGCATTGGGACCTCCTCCTGTGGTAGGCGGGCACCCAACTGCTCGAGCCACACCCACCTCCCACGAAATTGTATTTTTAATCCCATCTGTTGTGCCTTCCATTCCCATAAGCTCTGTTACCTTTTTTTGGTTGCAGGCTTTCAGGTTTTTCTTTATGCTCCCCCAGTGTCTTAATAGCCCTCGCCTCTCGAGTCATACTCTCCTTCAACTGCTTGACTTAAGGAGGTTTGTGCGAGCTTCCCTGCTGCGCTGTCTTCACTCCTGGGTCTTCTCTGGATTCTTGGTCTGTCCTCTTGCTGGGCCGTGACTTCCTGCTTCTTTGAGTGGCTTGTAATTTTGGGGTTGCCGTCGAGCCACCTGGCTGTGTCGCGGCTTTGCGCTGTTGGTCAACGTCTCCCCCTTGCCTCGGGGTTTTGCTTCTCAGCTCTTCTTTGTTTTGGGGGCGAGCTTTTTCTAAAACTTTAAGATCGCCCTGTTTAAATCATCCAAGCGCGGCGGGGAGCCGCTAACGGGGCGCGGGCCGGCCCGGGGTGCCTGGGGACACGGGGACTGGGCCGGCCTCGTCCGCCCGCAGCTCCCACGTGGGCCAGCAGGCGGCGCTCCCCGGCCCGCGCTCTCCCGGAGGCGACGCCGTCCGTCCCCACTGCGGGGCCTTCGGAGCCGGCGACGTGAACCCGGGCCGCGCGGGTTAAAGCCGCTGGAGAGGAAGCACAGCCGAGGGGCCTGTCCTGGCCGCGGGGGGCCGCCTCGGGGCGGGGGCCGCCTCGGGGTGGGGGCCGGGGGCTCGCGGCTTTCCCTCCGGCCTCTTCGTCTCTGTCCCCAGTCCTTTCTGGTCCGCCAGTCCCCAAAGCAGGGGCCCTCCCTTCCCTGTCTCGTAAGAGGGCGGCGTCCTGCCTGCGCCCACCCCGCGCCCCCTTCCAGGAAGAGCAGCACGGGAGGAGCACAGCAGACCTCAGGACCAAGCGCTGATCCCCGCCCGCAGCCACGGGGGCGCGAAGGTGGGGGTGCGGCGGCTGTGTCAGCCAGCCCAAGGGGCACCAGCAGAATGCCAGGCGCGCGCTGGTGTCTACACAGGGTGCTTATTGGGGTAGGAGCTACAGACGCCAGGCCATAAGCACAAGTGACTTCCCTCACCAAAGTCATTTGCACGTGTTGGAGCAGGATGGCTGCCGACGCCTGCGCGGGTTCAGGCTTCCTGGGTCCCTCCTTCCAGGGTCCGGCTTCTCTCTGGGCTCAGGGTCCCTCCTTCCAGGGTCCGGCTTCTCTCTGGGCTCAGGGTCCCTCCTTCCAGGGTCCAGCTTCTCTCTGGGCTCAGGGTCCCTCCTTCCAGGCTCTGGCTTCTCTTTCCTCTGTGAACTGATTTCCTGGGGTTCCTGCTTAAGGCTTCAGCATCAAACTCCAACCTTAAAAAGTCTTGCATCAAAAGCTCTAGCTCTGGCCTTTGACATGCCTTTTACCAAAAGGCGGAGACTCAGCGCCCTAATGACGTGGCCCAATCAAAGCCCCGATCGTACCTCAATCATGCCCGGTAATAGACGAGATCACAAACATAATCCAATATCCATTTTTGGAATTCATAATCATATCAAACTGCTACAAAAGATAAAGGTACTGAAAGAGAAAACCTGCCAGCCAGGAATTTTCTAGATGGGAAAACTGTCCTTCAGAAATGAGGGTGAGTTTAAAGTCTTCACAGACAGAAAAAAATTGAGAGTTTCTCACCGAGAGCTCGGGAGGGCTGAAAACTAAAAGGAAAAGACAAGGGTGAGAGTTTTGGAGAAGAGTGTAGGAGTGGAGATTTTTAGCAAGGGTAAATCACAGGGTGGGGAGACCGACATTAATTAGATGTAACAACGGAAAATCAAAGGACAAAAGGACAAAGTAAGCGATGCCTTTACGGTGCTAACACTGATGTTAATGACTTGACATCCCCCCATTAAAAGACACAGACTGATAGAATGGATAAGAAAAGATGAACCCTCTAAATGCTGTCTACGAGAGACCCCCCTCAGACACCACACACAATCAGGCCCACAGCGAAAGGTTAGAAAATCCTCTCCACAGATAGTAACCAAAAGAGAGGGGCAGTGGCAGTGCTCTTACTGGACAAATTAGATTTTAAAGGCAAAACTGTTTTATGAAGAAGGGCATTACACAGTAATAAAAGAGGCCGTTCACCAAGAAGAAATCACTCTACTAAATATTTAGGCACCTAACCTCAGTGCCCCAAGATACGCGAGGCGCACACGGCAAAGCTGAAAGGAGAAATGATGTTTTTACAATAAGGGCTGGAGACTTCAAAACACCACTCTCGGTATCGGATAGAACATCTGGACAGGGGATAAAGAGAGAACTTGAACAACATGATAAATAAACGAGGCCCAACGGACATTTATGGAACATTGCATCCCAGAACAGCAGATACAATCGTCTCAAGTGCTCACGGGTCTTTCTCCAGCACACACCATATGTTGGTTATTGCGCCAGAACTCGATAAATTTTAAAAGATTGAAATGATGTAAAACTCCTGCTCTGATCATCACGGAATGAAGCTGGAAATCAATAACAGGTAGAGAACAGGAAAATTCACAAATATATGGAGATTAAACAACATACTCTTAAATCATCAGTGGGTCAAAGAAGAAATGGCAGGAGAATTCAGCAAATATTTTGAGGCAAATGAAAATGGAAACAGAACTTATCGAAACCTATGGGACGCCACAAAAGCAGGGACATTTATAGCCTCCAATGCTTACATTAAAAAAAAAGAGCTAAAATTGAAGATCTAACTGCACACCTGGAAGAACGAGAAAAAGAACAGCAAACATATCTGCAACCAAGCTAAGGAAAGAAATAGTAAAAACAGAGCAGATTATGAAGTCGAGAGCAAAAAACAATAGACTCAACAAAACCAAACGTTGGTTCTTTGAAAAGATCAATAAAACTGACACACCCTTAGCTAGCCTGACAAAGAAAAAAAGAGAGAAGACACAAATAAATAAAATAAAAAATGAGAGGGCGGACATTACCACTGACCCCTCAGAAATAAAAGAGATCACAAGAGGACACTGTGGACACCTGGATGCCAAAACACTAGAAAACGTAGACGAGATGGACAAATGCCTAGAAACACGCAAACCACCCATTCCACTGACCCTAGAAGTAGGAGACCTCAGCACACCAACCACGAGGGAAGAGACTGAAACAGTCATCGAAAACCTCCCCAAGGTGGGAAGCGATGTGGCTCAATTGATCGGGCTCCCGCCTACCATCCGGGAGGCCCTGGGTTCATGTCCCGGGGCCTCCCTGTGAAGGCGGGCTGGCCCGCGCCTGCGGAGAGCTGCTGGCCCGTGCCCGTGGAGAGCTGACAGCCCGTGCCAGCACAGAGCTGGCACAGCAAGACGACGCAACAAACGGAGAGAAGCAGACACAGAAGGCCGTGCAGCAAATGGACACAGAGAGCCGACAGCAAGCAAGCTGCAAGGGGGGAGGTGTAAAAAAACACAAAACTCTCCCAAAGATGAAAAGCCCAGGACCAGATGGCGTCACAGGCAAATTCCGCCAGTCATACAAAGATGAACTAAGGGACGTGGATTTGGCTCAATGGATACAGCGTCCTCCTACCATACAGGAGGTCCAGGGTTCAAACCCCGGGCCTCCTGAGCCGTGTGGAGCTGGCCCACGCGCAGCGCTGATGCGGGCAAGGAGTGCCGTGCCACACAGGGGTGTCCCCCGCGTAGGGGAGCCCCACGCGCAAGGAGTGCGCCCCGTAAGGAGAGCCACCCAGCGCGAAAGAAAGTGCAGCCTGCCCAGGATGGCGCCACACACACGGAGAGCTGGCACAGCAAGATGACGCAACAAACAACAACAGAAGCGGACAAAGAAGACACAGCAAATAGACACAGAGAACAGACAATCGGGGGAGAGGGGAGAGAAATAAATAAATAAATCTTTAAAAAAAAAAAGAAAAGAAAATCAATTGGTGTAATAAACCACATTCATAGATTGAAGGAGAAAAACCACATGATCCTCTCAATTGATGTAGAAAAGGCATGTGACAAAATACAGCACCCTTTCAAAAAAAAAAAAAAACTCCAAAAAATAGGAGTAGAAGGAAGCTTTCTCAATATGGGACAGTGCACATGAAGAGCCTGCAGCTAGCGTCGTCCTCAACGGGGAAGGACTGAACGCTTTCCTGCTGAGATCAGAAACAAGATTGGGTGTCCGCTGTCACCACGATTATTCAGTATTGTGCTAGCCACAATAGCTGATAAGGGCTTAATATCCGTGTTATATCATGAGATGACACAACTCCATGATACAAAGACAAGCAACCCAATTACAAATGGGCAAGACTCGAACAGACATTTTTCCAAAGAGGAGATACGAATGGCCAAAAAGATGCTCAACGTTGCTAGCTGTTAGGGAAATGCAGATCAAAACTATGAGATATCACGCCACGCCTTTCAGAATGGCCATTATTAAAAAGGTGGAAAACTACAAGTGTGGGAGAGGACGAGGAGAACAGGACACCCCCTCACTGCGGGTGGGACTGTGAAACGGGCGGCCTGGGTGGACGACAGCTGGCGGTTCCTTAGAAAGCCACACGTAAACTGCTGCATGACCCGGCCATCCTGCTACCAGGAACATATCCAGAAGAACTGAAGGCAAGGATGCCACCTGACATTGGCACACCGCCGCTCACAGCGGCGTTCCTCACAAGTGTTCAAATACGGAAACAACCCAGGTGCCTATCAAACGATGAATGAATGAACAACCTGTGGCATACAAATGCAATGGAAAATAAATAAACACAGTGGCGGGGAGCGGAGGTGTTGAGCGCGCTGTTGAGCGCCTGCCTCCTACGTGGGGGAGCCCGGGTTCTGTTCCTGGTGCCTCCTGAACAAAATAAAAACAAACAATAAGCAAAACAAAGGGAAAAAAACACACAAACAGGGAAGTCAATATGGCTCGGTGGTTGAGCGCCAGCTTCCCACATACGAGGTCCCGGGTACCTAAAAAAGAAACAAACAAACCCACAATGGAATACTATTCAGCAGTAAGAAGAAATGGAATTGGGAAGCATATGGCAACACGGATGACATTATGTTGAGTGAAGCCAGCCAGGCACAAAAGGAGAACTATTACACGGTCTCACGAATGCGAATTAAACATGATGAGTAAACTCGCAGAGGTGAACTCCAGAGCAGGGGCTCCTAACCTTTTCTGTTCCATGGACTCCAGCCAGGTGAAAATCGCAGACCCCTGACTGAGTCCACACTCCACTGAATAACGGTTTTTTGAACTTTGATTCAAGCCACGGACCCTGGGTTAATAACCCCTGCTCCAGGGCACAGGTTCCTAGGAAATAGCAAGTGTGTAAAATCTCTAACTGGACTGTAAAAGAGTGGAAATGGATAGAGCTGAAGGTAACATTACAGCGAGCAGAACTAACACGGCTGATTTGTAAATGGGATTGTGGCTGGAAGGGGTAGTCTGTGGACATAAATGGCAAAGTGAAAGGAAGCTATTAAAAAAAACAATAAAAAATACTAAAAGAAAAGGAAGCTAGAAAATAATCTAGGGACCATATAACATAGTGATTGGGGTAGTGGATGAAGATTGTTAATAGAAACAGGACTGTTCCTCTATTACAAGGGGTCGCAGCTCGGTATTATCGATGAATTCCGAAAAGAAATACTGGACTATGTTTGGAGACTGGTCTTTTCCTCTGGGCATAGGAGATCATACTGGATTCAGAGGTTTACCCAGTTAAGCAATCGATTACCATCAGGGCGTCCCTTGGTGGGTGGGGACTTGCAGAAAAAAGGCAAAGGACAGAGTTGGGGCCTTTAATGTTGGAGTTTGATGCTGAAGCTGGAGCCCCAGTGAGAGAGACAGCCGTTCTCCTGATGGTCTACCGCTGCCCTTGTGGAGAGAGGCAAAGCCCAGAGAGCCTCCTGGTCTACCGCTGACCTGTGGAGAGAGGCAAAGCCTAGAGAGCCTCCTGGTCCACAGCTGCCCTTGTGGAGAGAGGCAAAGCCCAGAGAGCCTCCTGGTCCACAGCTGCCCTTGTGGAGAGAGGCAAAGCCTAGCGAGCCTCCTGGTCTACCGCTGACCTGTGGAGAGAGGCAAAGCCTAGAGAGCCTCCTGGTCCACAGCTGCCCTTGTGGAGAGAGGCAAAGCCTAGAGAGCCTCCTGGTCTACCGCTGACCTGTGGAGAGAGGCAAAGCCTAGAGAGCCTCCTGGTCCACAGCTGACCTTGTGGAGAGAGGCAAAGCCCAGAGAGCCTCCTGGTCCACAGCTGCCCTTGTGGAGAGAGGCAAAGCCTAGAGAGCCTCCTGGTCTACCGCTGACCTGTGGAGAGAGGCAAAGCCCAGAGAGCCTCCTGGTCCACAGCTGCCCTTGTGGAGAGAGGCAAAGCCTAGCGAGCCTCCTGGTCCACAGCTGCCCTTGTGGAGAGAGGCAAAGCCCAGAGAGCCTCCTGGTCTACCGCTGACCTGTGGAGAGAGGCAAAGCCCAGAGAGCCTCCTGGTCTACAGCTGCCCTTGTGGAGAGAGGCAAAGCCCAGAGAGCCTCCTGGTCTACAGCTGACCTGTGGAGAGAGGCAAAGCCCAGAGAGCCTCCTGGTCTACAGCTGACCTGTGGAGAGAGGCAAAGCCCAGAGAGCCTCCTGGTCTCCAGCTGACCTTGTGGAGAGAGGCAAAGCCTAGAGAGCCTCCTGGTCCACAGCTGCCCTTGAGGAGGAAACAGAGGAGCTGAGCGCAGGGGAACCCAGGAGGCCTGAGCCCGCGCAGACGCCGGCCGCCATCCTGCTCCAACACGCGGAAATAGACTTTGGGGAGGGAAGCCACTTATGCTTTATGGCCTGGTTACTGTAAGCCCCTGCCCCAAATAAACACCTTTCATAAAAACCAACCAGTTTCTGGTATCTTGAAACAGCACCCATTTGGCTAATACACAGATGTTAAGAATATGGAGATACATGGGGAAAACACAACTAATGTTAACAGACAGACTACAGTTTACAGAATATTGTGATCTTTTTACAGCAGCGGAGAAGAAGGAACTCTCTCAAGGTTAAGGATGAATAACGGGGGAGCGGAAGGGGACATGGGGTGTTTCCTTTTGGATTAAGGAAAACGTTCTGAAAGGGACTGAGCTGACGACAGCGCAGCTCAGAGGAAACCGAGAGCCGCTGCGTGTGCGCTTCCTATGGATCCTACAAAGCAGGGGACGTGTGACACGTGACCTGGGGGCGAATGATGGACTGTGGCTAGCAGGACAAGTAAGAGAACGTTCTCTCAGGAACCAAAATGAATGTAGAATGCTAATATACAGTGTTAATAATAGGCTGCTGTGTGGGAAAAAAATATACGAAATGTACACTAAGGACTATCGACAGCAGTAACACTGTGACAACGTCCTCTCATCATTTCTAACAAAGGTGTCACAGCAATGCAAGGTCTTGGGGATGGGCCAATGTATGAGAATCCTGTATGCTACCCATGATTGTTCTCTAAAAATTTGAATTAAAAAAATAAAAATAAAAAGATGAGGTCCCTAAAGAATCCACAAAAGAAAAACATTTTTTTATTTAAAAAAAATTTTTTTAGGAGGCACTGGGGATTGAATCTCAGGTTGAATTTCTGAGGAACGGCAATGAGCAATCCAAACAGGAAATGAAGAAAACAGCTCCACTTACAGTGACGTTTTTAAAAAATGAAATGTTTCAGAATTAATTTTACTAAGAAGGCAAAAGACTTGTACGCTGAAAACTACGAAACACTGCTGGAAGAACCTAAAGAGCTAAATAAATGGAAAGACACCCCACGTTTGTGGGCTGGAAGAGTAAATGCTGTGAAGATGTGATGCACAGATTCAACGTGATCCCTATCAAAATCCCGGCAGCCTTTTTTTGCAGAAATGGAAAAAAAAAATCCTAAAATTCATATGGATTTTCAAGGACCCCAAATAGAGCAATTTTGAAAAAGGAAACAAAATTGGATGACTCCTATTTCCCAATCGCAAACTTACTGCAAAGCTACAGTAATCAAAACAGTGTGGTACTGGTCCAAGGATGGATACGTAGACCAATGGAACAGAATCGAGAGCTCAGAAATAAGGCCATACACCCACGGCCAAGTCCACTCCGTGGGGAAGCAACGGTCTTCAACAAATGGTTGAAGCAAGCCCGGCACAAAAGGACAAATGTTAATGTCCATATGTAATAGAATGAAGTGGATTCCCGCCTCTCGCCATATGCAAAAATGGATCAAAGACCTAAATACAGGAGCTAAAACTACAAAGTTTTTAGAAGAAAACAAGGGAAATCTTCTTGACCTTGGATTAGACAATAGATTGAGATATGAAGAAAGCACAGGCAACAACAACAACAACAACAAAAAACAGATAATTTAGGCTTTGTCAAAATTAAAAACTTTTGTACATCAAAGGACATTATCGGGAAGCAAATTTGGCTCCACAGATAGAGCCTCCGCCTACCACACGGGAGGTCCAGGGTTCAAACCCCGGGCCTCCTTGACCCGTGTGGGGCTGGCCCACGTGCAGTGCTGATGCGCACAAGGAGTGCCCTGCCACGCAGGGGTGTCCCCCGCGTAGGGGAGCCCCACATGCAAGGAGTGCGCCCCGTAAGGAGAGCCGCCCAGCGTGAAAAGAAAGTGCAGCCTGCCCAGGAATGGCGCCGCCCACACCGAGAGCTGACACAACAAGATGATGCAACAAAAAGAAACACAGATTCCCGTGTCGCTGACAACAACAGAAGCGGACAAAGAAGACATAGCAAATAGACACAGAGAGCAGACAACCGGGGAGGGGGGAAGGGAGAGAAATAAATAAATCTTAAAAAAAAAAGAATGCAAGTGGACACAGAAGAACAGTGAATGGACACAGAAAGCGGGTGGGGGGCGAGGGCAGGGGTCAGGGGAGGAAAAAAAATAAATCTTTAGGGAAAAAAAAGGACAATATCAAGAGAGTGAAAAGAATCTATAGAATGGGATAAATATTTGCAAATCCTGTATCTGATGAGCTTTTAATGTCCAGAATATATAAAGAACTCCTACAACTCAAAATAAAAAAAGACAAACAGCCCCATTAAGATACGGGCGAAGGACTTGAATGGACATTTCACGATGTGCAGATGGCAGTAAGCACGTGGGAAGATGGTCAACATCAGCAGCCATTAGGGAAACACAAATCAAAACCACAGTGAAAAAAGGAGGCGAAAAAAAACCAAAATGGGCTATCACTTCACACCCACAGAATGGCTAATCTTTTAACAGCAGTTTCATTGAGATATTCACATGCTGTATAATCCACCCAATGTGATCACTGCCTGCTAGTATAATCCCAGTGTTGTCTCATTACCACACAAAGAAATGCATTTTAAAAAATGCAAAGGGGCAGCTGCTGTGGGAAACAGGTCGTGGTTCCTCGGAAAGCTAAAGCGAATTCCCCTGACCCAGGAATTCTGCTTTTAGGTGTGTGGCCAACAGAACGGAAGGCAAGGGCTCCGGCGGACACTTGCACGCGGATGTCCACGGCAGCGGTAAACAAGGGCCGAAAGGGGGAGCAGCCAGGGAGACTGTGGGCGGGTGAGTGGAGGCCCCGACTACTGCCCACCCAGGGGACGGAAGGGGATGCAGCCGTAAACGAGGCACGAGGCTCCGAGACACACGACGGCACGGATGAACCTGGAAAGCACGACGCTGAGTGGGGGGCGCCGGGCACGAGGGGCCACGGAGGGTATGACCCCGTGTGAGATGCCCAGAACGGGCGGATTCAGAGACGGGATGTGGCGCGGGTGCTGCCGGGGGCGGAGGGGGAGCGGGGGTGACGGTTATCGGGGATGGATGGAAATGGCCCGCGATGAGACGGTGGTGATGTCTGCACAATCTTGCGAGCGCACTAAAAACCCAACGAGACGTACGCCGTAGAAGGTGACTATTATGGTAGATAAGTAATAGATCAATAAAACAAATAGCATTGCTTAAAAGGGACAACAAGCGACGGCGAGCCCACCCAGCCTGGAAGCCAGGGCCGGGGGCGGGGGGCACGCAGTGCCTTCCCGCTGCGGACCCGGAGCGGGTCAGTTAAGTCAGTCAAAGCCGCAGCGCAAACGGCCATTCCTTGCCAACTCTGCAGCTTGGATGATCAGGCAACACTTGCCATTCTCTCTTTTCAACCAAGCCAGCCCAGGCTGGAGGCCCGAAGTCTAGCCAAGTTAACAACAATTAACAATGTTAACAAAATGCAGCAGCTACATGTGGACTGTCTACTGCAGGGATAGCAAGTTTCCATTCTGGAACTGACAGCAAGTTTCCTTGCAGAAGAGATCACTTGAAACTTGGAGTAAAGTTGCAAGAATGTATTGCCTGGAATACCCATCTAGACTCACCAAGGGTTAACGTTTTGCTACTTTTTCTCTCTCCCTCCCTCCCTGGGAGCCTGTGTGTGCTTCTGGCCTTAGACCCATCCCTCCTCCGACACACTTCGGCTTGCAGCTCAGAAGAGAACATTCTCTAGCACGCGCGTAGCACAACGGAATTTTAGCACAGGAAATTAACTCAACTCTCTTAATATACCGCATAGGTATTACTAAGCCACACGTCTACGAAACAGCGCCAGCTTCTAACACACAGTCCACGATCAACCCTCTGCAGCTGTCCTTGTCTCCTTTAAACCATTTGTTTGGATTCTGGCTCCTGGTTTGTTCTAGAATCTCGCATCGCCTAAAAAGCGTAACGGGAGAAGAGAGGCACCCGCAGGACAGAAGCGGGCGCCTGGTGAAGAGCCTTTCCTCTGCTGCTGAAGAGATAATGCAGCCAGTTTGATTTTCACTTGCGGGGAATCCCCCCCTTCCCTCTCACTTCCTTGGACAATCCCCCTCTCCTCCTTTCTGCTCCAAAAGAACAAAGAGTCTGCTTGGGGCTTGCTAGGGATGTCCAAGGCCAGCGGGGAAGGATTTTCTGTTCCTAAAGAGCATCTGGGGGTGGGCTGGGGTTCTGGCGAGCACTGGGGCTGGGGGGGGGGTGCTTCCAGGCTGGGAGCTTCAGGTCCAAACGGGCCGGCGGTGAGTGCCACAGAAGCAGCCCTGCAGGGGGGCTCTCACGCCTCTTGTGCAGAGCAAGAATCTGAAGCTCGGAGAAGGGCGGTCCCCGCGGGAGGGCACTCGGGCGGTAAGGGGGCCTGGCCTGTCGTTCTTCCCTCTTCCACCTCTGTCCTCTTCCAGGCCCCCTCCTCCGGGGAGCCTTCCCTGATCTCTCCGGTGGAGCCTGTGCTCTCCTGGTGCTGGCTCTTCTGCTGGCCCTGAGCGCGTTGAGCTGAGTCCGTCACGCCGTCCAGCGCTGGGACGGCCCCTGAGTCGGGGTCCTCCAGGACCCCCGAGGGCCGCGCGGGTCGGGAGAAAAGATGGCCACGCGGACAGTGTCATCTGGGAGCCGGATGGACGACAGTCAGGGCAGGAGAGCTGGCCGACGACACTGCCCACCCCCGCGACGGTGCTGCTGGGGGGGAGGTGGGCACGGGGGATTAGCAAGGCGCCCCCCCACCCCCAGTTCCCCTGTCTAAGGCGTGGTTTTGTTAATAAAAAAAACAAAAACAGAAGCAGCCTGATGACAAGCCAGAAAGTCCAGGCACCGCCCTCCCCGCCACGCCCTGGTCCCAGGGTCCCGGCACCGCAGCCTGAGGGTGCCTGGAGGGCGCAACTGGCCCCTTCTCTGCCTAGGCCTCGCCCACGCCCCTCTCACCCTTCCTAGCCATCCGCCGCCCCCCTCCCACCGCGCCACCCCCTTTTATAATTTGCACATACCACCTCTACCCCGGGCCACCCGGTTCCTTTATTTATTCGCTCGCGCCGCCTGGTCCCCGGTCCCTCTGGACCTGGCCGTCCGGGAGAGCTGGGGGGCCCGGGTGGAGAATAAATGAATGGAAAGAAGGCCGAGCCCGGAGAACGGGGGGGATTTGGATCTCCCCCCCCAAAGCCAGCCCGGCCCCGCGGCGCCCACTGCCCTCCCCGCGCGCGAGGGGCGGCGGCGGCGGCGGCTGCTCACCGGGTCTCGGCGGCCACGTGGGCCGAGGGTGCGGCTCGCGGCTGTCACCGGCCGCGCCGCCCTGGCCCCTGCCGGCCGCCGTACGCGCGCAGGCGCACTAGCGCCGCCCCGCCTCCACACACACCCCCCCCTCCCGTCACCCCGCGGGTGGTCACCCCGGAGTGGCCGCGAGCGCAGGTAAAGCCAAGACGACCACCTCCTACGCGGCGGCGGCGGCGGCTGCTCACCGGGTCTCCGCGGCCACGTGGGCCGAGGGTGCGGCTCGCGGCTGTCACCGGCCGCGCCGCCTTGGCCCCTGCCGGCCGCCGTACGCGCGCAGGCGCACTAGCGCCGCCCCGCCTCCACACACACACACCCCCTCCCCTCCCGTCACCCCGCGGGTGGTCACCCCGGAGTGGCCGCGAGCGCAGGTAAAGCCAAGACGACCACCTCCTACGCGGCGGCGGCGGCGGCTGCTCACCGGGTCTCGGCGGCCACGTGGGCCGAGGGTGCGGCTCGCGGCTGTCACCGGCCGCGCCGCCTTGGCCCCTGCCGGCCGCCGTACGCGCGCAGGCGCACTAGCGCCGCCCCGCCTCCACACACACACACACACACACACCCCCCTCCCGTCACCCCGCGGGTGGTCACCACGAGCGCAGGTAAAGCCAAGACGACCACCTCCTACGCGGCGGCGGCGGCGGCGGCGTCTCCACCGCTTTTTTCCGGGCTGGTCGCCGTTGGCGCCGCCCCGGGCCGGGACATCCCTTGCCTCCGTTAGCGTCCGCCCCGAAGCGAGGGGGCAGCGCGCCTGCGCGACAGGGCTCGGCGGCGGCGGCCCGCGCGTGCGCAGCGAGGCCCGGCGGCGGCCGGCGCGTGCGCAGCGTGGCCCGACGGCGGCCGGCGCGTGCGCGGCGCGGCGCTGCGGAGACCGTTGGTCATTTGCATGTCCCCGCCCCCCCCGGCGGCGGCGGCGGCGGCGGAGGCGCCTGAGGCGGCGGCGGGGGCGGCTCCGCGCGCGGTGGGCTCGGGGTGAGGCCCGGGCGGCGGCGGCGGCGGGCCCCGGGGCGAGGGGCTCGGGCCCCCGGGGGCCCCGCGATGGCGCCGCGGCCCGGCGGGGGGCGGCCGTGGGGGGCGCGTCGCGGCCTCCCGCGCCCCGCGGCTCCCGGCCGGGGCCTGCTCGGCCGCCGCGGCCATTCATTCCGCCCCGGGCCCCCGCGAGGCGCCCCCGTCGGCGAGCGGGCAGCGGGCCCCGCAGGGGGAGCCGGGGGAGGGCGGGGGCGCCCCGGGGGGGGGGGGTGTGTGCAGCGCCGGCCCCTGCAGGCCCCTGCAGGCCCCCGGCAGCGCCTGGGTGGGTGGGCTTCCCCCCCAGGCGCCCCCTCGCTCGCTGGGGCCTTGCAAGAAGCGAAGGGGCAGGGACGGGCCCCCCGCTCGGGTCGGGGCCACCGGGTGGGACCCCCGCCCCTCCGCTCCACCACCGTGGGGTCCCGCCGCCCCCTGGCCCCCCCCCCCCCAGCATCCAGGCGGGCTTTCAGTGGGGGGAGCTCTTCCTAACGGATGCCCGGGAAGGGCAGGGCACGGGGGTCCCCGATCGCCTGTCCTCGCCCCCCTTCTCAGCCCCACGGGGGGGGGCGGGGGCCTCCTGAAGGACTCCCCGCTCCCCCCCAGCCACCCCTCAGGCTCAGGGCCTCGGGCCTCGGGGCGCAGGTGTGACCGGGGAGCGCCCCGACAGTTGCCTGACGCCCCCCCCCCAGCATCCAGGCGGGCTTTTAGTGGGGGGAGCTCTTCCTAACGGATGCCCGGGAAGGGCAGGGTCCGGGGGTCCCCGATCGCCTGTCCTCGCCCCCTTCTCAGCCCCACGGGGGGGGGGGGGCGGGGGCCTCCTGAAGGACTCCCCGCTCCCCCCCAGCCACCCCTCGGGCTCAGGGCCTCGGGCCTCGGGGCGCAGGTGCGACAGGGGAGCGCCCCGCCAGTTGCCTGACGCCCCCCCCCAGCATCCAGGCGGGCTTTTAGTGGGGGGAGCTCTTCCTAACGGATGCCCGGGAAGGGCAGGGTCCGGGGGTCCCCGATCGCCTGTCCTCGCCCCCTTCTCAGCCCCACGGGGGGGGCGGGGGCCTCCTGAAGGACTCCCCGCTCCCCCCCAGCCACCCCTCGGGCTCAGGGCCTCAGGTGCGACAGGGGAGCGCCCCGACAGACGGTCGCCTGACGCCCCCCCTCCCCGCGCCCCCCCGCAGGTGGAGGGAACATGGCAGCGCGGCGCCTGGCGCAGGAGACCTTCGACGCCGTGCTGCAGGAGAAGGCCAAGCGGTTCCACATGGACGCCGGCGCCGAGGCCGTGGCCGAAGCGCTGCCCTTTAAAGCCCAAGGTGAAGCCCAGCGGCTCTTTGGAAATGTATTTTTATTTTCATTTTTTATTTTTTGGCAAAGAGGGGTGGCCGGGAGACAGGTCACAGGGCCCTGAGGCCTTTCTGACTCTTCCCTCACTTGCCAGAGGGACGTCAGTGCCCTCCCGGGCTCCCTGTCACTCCCTTCTTGGGTCTCTCCGGAAGCTTCGAGCCTGCTTCTCAGCGCTCCTCCCTCAGACTGACGGACCCCCACCCACCCACCCCGCTCCCCGTGGACCCCAGCTCCTGCCAGCTCCTGCCTGGCCCCTGGCAGTGTCCTCCCGGGCGGTCCCTCTGCCTCACCCCCCTGCGCACCTGCCTCCGCGTCCTCGCCCCACGGACCTGCCGGCGACGGGCTCTCCGGGCCCCAGCTGTGCTTGAAATCTTGGGGTTCCCCCCCCACCCCCCGGTGCTGGCTCATGTCCTCAGATGAGTGCAGGAACAGTCAGGTAGTGAGGTGAGCCTTGGGTGCTTCAGACGCCGGGGGAGGTCAGGAGGGGGTGGCCCCGGGGCGGGCCCTGCCTCCAGACATCCCTTAGAGAGTCGTGAAGCGCCATGCCAGCAAAACGCAAAAACGGACAGCGCTGCCGGTGCCCGAGCCGGCTGCGGGACGCCGCGGAGGTCCCCCCTGCACGGGCCTCCCGTTTCTGGGGTCCCGCAGAGCCTCCCGTTTCTCTGCGTTGGACACTTTCCCCGGGCACGCAGGCGCAGCTCTGGGGTGCCTTCCCTCGGGAAGCCTCTCCAGGCCCTCCGGCCGAGCCGCCCTGGCCGGCCCTCGGGGGGCTGTGTCCCCCCGGCGTGACGTCCCCCCCAGCGGGGGAGCGCGGCAGGTGCCCCCGCCCTGCTGGGGCCCGGAGCGGGTGTCTTCTCGGTGCGGGCTGGGGAGTCTGGGTGCTCAGGGTAGGGAGAGCGAGGCACTCCGCTTGGACCTGAGAAATCGAGGCTCAGGGCCTCTCTAGAGCCTGAGGTTTCCCAGATGAGAATAACACTCAACGTTTTTGTTGTAAAAGATTTGAACAGTTAAAAGCAGTTAAGGGTAAAATGTAAGAGGCTTTCTCCGCCAGCCCCCGGGAGTAACAGTGCCCCTGATGCTTCGTGTGTCTTTCGTCCCTGTAGCTGTGGGACGTTTACGTAGCCCCAGATACCTGTGCGTCGATAAATGCGTGTGAAGGTGGAAACCTTGGCTTCTCTTCACCCAGTGGCTCTGCAAACCCTGATACGTGCTTTGGTTGCCTCAAGAAAGATGGGGGGGTGGGAGTGGAACTAGAAACCCGGCAGGACACTAGGTCTTCTGGAAGCCACGTGGCCAGGTGGTGGGTCTTTCTCTGTCTCTCTTCTCCACGCTGAGCTTTGCTGCTTCATCGTAAGCCAGGGCGTGGGAAAGCCTCGCCCGCTCCGGGGACCTCCCGGCTGTACCTGTGGCTGCCGTGGCCGCGTCGGGGCCTCTGCGCCCCCTCCTGCCCCCAGCCCCTGCCCAGAAGCCTCGGTGGTTTTCGGGACACTCAGAGTCGAGCGCAGAGTCCACTGCGCCTGGCAGGTCTGTTCCCCTCTTCCGTTCTCACCTCTGCCCCGTTGCTTCTCCAACTTGGCTGCACTTGGGGATCCTCCGGGGGCCGTTTAGAGATCCTGAGGTCCGGGCTGTCCCCCACCCTAACTGAGTGAGCGTGCCGGGGGCTCTGCTGTGCGGCAGAGTTTGGGAGCCACCTTCCGAGCCTCGGGCCCGTCGCCACGCCTGCCCCCGCAGAGCCACCTCTGGCCGCCCGCTCCCTTCCCACAGGCTCCCGCTTTGGGTGCTGGCACCAGAGCAGCTGCTCCGAGCAGCCTGCGCGCCGACAGCACCCACCTCCCTCCCAGGGGCCGGTGCCCCTCGGCGCTGGTGGACGGGCTGGCTGCCTCACCGCAGGGCCGGCGCCTGCGCTGCTCTCGCGTCCCCGCTGCGACTTCTGTGTCTGGGGCAGCGCCTGCGTGCTGGGTGCTCGGCGGAAGCTTGAACTGTGGGGAAAGTAGTCGAGATTCGTATTTGAACTTTGTATGACCTGTTCTATTGTAGACGTTGCAGTCGTTCCCTATCATTGTAGACGATGTTGCAGTTTTGACAGCAAGTAGCTGCTTGGTAGTTTCCAGTAAATACGGGGCGGAAACTAGGGTGGAGGCGCTCCAGAAGCTGCGAGTCCCCTGGTCCTGTCTTTGTCTCCTCTCTTGTGTCTTCCTTTCTGTCCTTTATTTCGTAAAGTTCTGTGCTGCCTTCCATTCGAGGCCACCTGTCGCTGAGCTGATCGCAGCATTGAGGGAGCCAGCTCGGGTCTGCACAGGCTCGGGCTTCCTGGGCCCCTCCGGCCCAACTCTCTCTCCCTGTGTTTTTGCTTTGCCTTTTTTGAATAAGTCAAACTTCTGATTCAAAAGCCAGACAGTTAAAAAGGTACCCGGCAAACAGCTTCTCAGGCCACTTCTGTCTCCGCGTCTCACGGTGTCGCGTGTGTGGGGAAGCACACGCAGCGGCGCGGTCCTGCCTTCCCACGGAGGAGGGCCGGCAGCCCGCCGTCCCCGTGCGCCACGGCAGTGCTGGCCGCGGGCTCGTCAGCCAGCGCCTTCCTCTCCAGAGAGAGATGGATTGGCTCAGGTGACCTTCCCAAGTGACTTTACCGGCCAGCTCGGTCCTCAGCTCGCCCGTGGGCCACTTAGGGTGTTTGGTGGGCGAGCGGTCAGCCGTGGCTCCCGTGCCCGTGGGCTCTGGGCAGGGGCGTCCTCCGAGGACAGAGTGAGGGCCGGCCGCCCCCGCCAGGCTGTCCCCTCTGAGGGAGCGGTAGAAGCAGCAGGTTTCAGTTGCAGCGAAGCAGCCAGGTTGTTTGGGGACCCCACATCCCTCCCGGAGTCTGTAAAAGAGGGGTCACAGCCCCGGATGCCTGTGGGGGCCGGGCGGGGGTCTGGGGAAACCCATGCCAAGCCTGAGGGGCGGCTGCTGCCTGGCCTCGCTGGACTGGCCTTGGGGCAGATGCGGGCCCCTGCTTCGCGGCCGTCTGGTTTCCTCAGTGTTAAGTCTAGACTTTCCAGTGAAACCACACGTTTTAAGTGTTGACCGTTAGGAGACTGTGGAAAGCACCAGGCCACCGACAGCATTTCCGTGCACTGTTCTGTGACCAGCAGTCTAAAGTCCCTTCTCTGTTTCTTTCTGGGTTGTCTCAGATCTGTTGAGGACAGTCCCGAGATCCAGAGCAGATCTCTACGACGACGTGGCCAGCGACGCCAGATACTCCCTCAGCGCCGCCGTGGCTCATCCTCGAGACCCCGGCAGAGAAGGCCTGCGAGGCGACGTCTTTCCAGGGCCTTCCTTCAGGCCAAGCATCCCTTCCGCAAGTGACGAGCTCTACTTCCGCAAAGAATGTGCCCAGGACCTGGAGTTTTCCCTGCCTGACTCTCGGGACCCGGTGTTTGGCCACCGGAAATTGGGACCTTTCCGTCCTCAGGACTGGAAATTTGCACTCCGTGGCTCTTGGGAGCAAGACTTTGGCCAGCCCGTCTCCCAAGAGCCCTCCTGGCCACAGGAGTTTAATTTTGCTCCCTCTTCAATCCTGGGGGACTTCGGCTCCTCCAGGCTCGTGGAGAAAGAGTGTCTGGAAAAGGAGGCCCCCGCCTACGACGCGGGCGAGGCCGAGGCTGTGCTCAGGGCGGGGGGCCAGGCCCAGGCCCGCGCCCGGCTTCCCGGCGGCGTCGACCCGGAAGGCGGGCTCCTGGCCAAGGGGGAGCCCCAGGGCCTGCTCAAGGCCAAAGCGGACGTCGGGAAGCTGGTCGCGTTGAGAGCCGCGGGCGCCAAGAAGCTGGCCCCGATGAACCGCGTCGCCCCGAAAGCCCCGGCCGCCAGCCAGCTGCAGAAGGCCACGCCGAGCCCTGACGTGGCCCTTGGGACCAACCCGGGGACAGAAGAGATCCAGTTCCCCGCCCCGAAGCTCCCGCTGGGACTCGACCTCAAGAGCATCCGCGTCCCGCGCAGGAAGATGAGCTTCGACCTCGTCGACAAGTCCGACGTCTTTGCCAGATTCGGGATAGAGATCATCAAGTGGGCGGGATTCCACACCATCAAAGATGACGTCAGGTTCTCGCAGCTGTTCCAGACGCTCTTTGAGCTGGAGACGGAGACCTGCGCTAAAATGCTCGCCTCCTTCAAGTGCTCCCTGAGGCCCGAGCACAGGGAGTTTTGCTTTTTCACCATCAAGTTTCTAAAGCACTCTGCTCTGAAAACGCCCCGAGTCGACAACGAGTTTTTAAACATGCTTTTAGACAAAGGCGCTGTGAAGACCAAAAACTGCTTTTTCGAAATCATCAAGCCCTTCGACAAGTACATCATGCGGCTGCAGGACCGGCTGCTGAAGAGCGTCACGCCGCTGCTCATGGCCTGCAACGCCTACGAGCTGAGCGTCAAGATGAAGACGCTGAGCAGCCCCCTGGACGTGGCCGTGGCCCTCGAGACCACCAACTCCCTCTGCCGCAAGTCCCTGGCCCTGCTGGGGCAGACGTTCTCCCTGGCCTCGTCCTTCCGGCAGGAGAAGATCCTGGAAGCCGTGGGCCTGCAGGACATCGCTCCCTCGCCTGCCGCCTTTCCCAACTTCGAGGACTCGACGCTGTTTGGGCGGGAGTACATCGACCACCTCAAGGCCTGGCTCGTCAGCAGCGGGTGCCCGCTGCAGGTCAGGAGGGCCGCGCCCGCGCCCACGCCCGCGCGCGAGGAGGAGCCGGCGCCCGCCGCCAAGCCCGAAGCGCAGACCCCGGCTCCCGGCGGCCTCGGCGACGGTAAGGGCAGCAGCCGCCGCGGGTCTTCCTGTTTCTCGTGGTGACACGTCTTATCTCGGTGGTCGTTTCCTCACAGGTCATGCTCGGCCGGTTGAAAACAAATCGGGAGTTTAGTGGGAAGCCCGTGGGCCGGCATCCGTGCCTGCCGTTCATTCTACAAACACGTGTTAGGTGTCCTCTAGACACTCTGGGACCACAGGCCCCTCTGAGAACCCCACGATGGCGTGGAGCTGGCTCGAGGGGTTGAGCCGCTGCTTCCCACGGGGGGGCCCCAGGTTCTGTCCCCGGTGCCTCCTGAGAACAAGCAGGTGGAAAACCAGCTCCGGGGCGCCGGTGTGGCCCACGCGCGAGGTCCCAGGTCCCTCCCTCCCCAGCCTCGGGGAGAGTCTGGTGCGAGGCGAAGGCCTGCTGGGACGGCGCTCGGCGGGGGCCTGAAGCCCCTTTGCAGAGCCCCCTTCTGGCGCAGGCCCGGCCCGAGGCGCTACTGGACGGGAGAACGGCGGGGGGCACGGCCGCCCAGGGGGCCCTCTGCGCGCCAGGGAGGGCGCGTGCGGGACGCCTGCCCGTGCTGGGATCAGGGGCACCCGCGAGGCACCCAGCCCAGCCGGGGACCCCAGGTCAGGGACGGCCAGCTCATGGGGGGGAGTGCCTCTCCGCCCGCCCTCTCCTAGCCTGGCCCGGGCCCCAGGCCCCGAGGCCGCAGGGTCCTGCTCTCTGTTACCCCTGCCACCTGGTGGGAAGCGCTCCGTCCTCCCAGCCAGGAAGGAAGCACCCCGGGGTGCTGTTGGCACCCATCATCCCCAGCCAGGCAGGAGTTTGCCCCCTTCCTTCCTTCCTTCAGCCGCACCTTCCGCGGGCGGCTGCTCCCCACACCCCGCCCGGGAGCGGGTGGACGTGCTCTGACGGCGTCCCCGCTCGGCCAGGCGCGGGCTGCCACGCACTCGGGTCCCGAGGGCCCGCGTCTCCCCCCCAGCGCGCCGCGTCGCAGCGCTGACCTCACGGGGGCGGCCCTTCCCTCAGCGTTGAACTCTGCCTTTTCCCGGAGGCTTCTGAGGCCACGGGAGCGGGGCTCCCCTGGGCCCCCACGGGAGGAGCCGCGTGCTCGGCAGGTTAATTCACCCTGCGAGCCTCGGATGGGGGCCCGGCATCGGGCGGGTGGCGCCCCCTCCCTCCCGCGGGCTCCCCTCATTCATGGGCCCGTGGTGGTCCGTCTTACGCTGGCAGTGCTGGGACGACGCCTTCGCCCGGGGCATTCGCTTTGGTTGGACTCACTGAGTTCTAGCTCTGCTCTCATGTTTTATTTCTAAATGCTCCTTCTAAGGCTACGTGCTCAGGAGTGGGAACGGGGGGCCCCTGCCTGGCCCCCGCCTGGCCCCGGGTTGTGGGGCCCTCGGGTCCTGGAGGGCCCCTGGCTGGAGGGGGTCGTGGCTGTCACGCGTCACTGTCTCTGGAAGCTTCCTGCCTCTGAACCACTCGCTCTTTCGTAAAGTTACGGAAAACGAGCGGTTCTGTCAAATGAGAGCCAACAGAAAGCCAGTTCACGGGCGAGGAAGCGCCGGAACGGGCCAGGGAAGGGCTGGCTTAGCCTTGTGGAGAGCCCGCAGGAAGCTCCAGAGCCAGCGCGAGGCTGCCGCGCGACGGGCAGGGGGCCGGGCGGTGTCCCCCCCGGGCCCCTGGAGGAAGAGGCCGCTGCTTGCTGTTACAACTAGCGGGCGGCAGAAAGCCAGATCTTACGTTTGAGAAAGCAGGCGGACGCCCTCTCGCGTTTGGCGTCCGTCAGAGTGGTCATGTCGGAGGAAATTCCCCCGTTTAAAAAAGGCTGTTTCTTTTCACCAACCAGCAAATATTTTCTCTGAACACCAACTTTGAGACTGTAGACTTTCTCATAGTTGGCGGGGTTTTTCTTTGTAAATTTATAAATATTCCTGATTATAAAACACATCTGTAGTTTTTAAAAGTGAAGGACAAAGGAAGGGAAATCACTGGTACATCTACCACCCAGAGAAAACCACCGTCAGCTTTCCTGCGCATTTCCTTCTCATCTTTTCCCTGTGTGTTTTTTTCACCCCATCTTCCTGTTGGGAATCATCCTCTAGAGACCTTTTCCTGGAAGGCACCAGGGATCGAACCTGGGACCTCGTACGTGGGAAGCAGGCGCTCAACCACCAAGCAACACCCACTCTGACCTAGATACGTCTTGATATCCAGACACATTATGATATAATTTATGCCATGTTTAGACACATTTTGTTATCTGAAAGCATTCCATATACGTCACCTGCTACGTGTAGGTGAGTTTGGATGTCTACATATACTTTACGTCTCTGTATCCTTCCTCTTAATACCACATTGTGTTGGGACCAGCGTAGTACAAGCAGGTAAGCGCCCGCTTCCCACTTACACGGCCCCAGGTTTGTGCCCTGTACCTCCTGAAAAAACAGATGGAAAAACCCAACTCAGGGGAGCCGGTGTTGCTCAGTGGTTGAGCCCAGCTTCCCACATGTGAGGTCCTGGGCTCAAACCCCGGCCCGGAGTACCTGGGAAAAACCCACCACGTAGTGAGCGTGCAGGTTTTAGGGCTGGTGGAGCGTGCCCTCTGGGGGCCACGCAGCGCGTCCTCCCGGCGACCTGTGGAAAGCGCCCTGCGCGTTCCTCGGCGGCTTGTGGCATCTTTTGGGCAGATGCTTCACGCCTCGGGCCTTGGAACGCAAAGCCGCTCTCCCGTGCCCGGCCGCTCCCGTGAACGGGGGTCTCGGGTGTCGTGCCCGCCCGCTGGGCCCCGTGGAGTCCCATGCGACCGCAGCGCCGCGTTTCTGTCGCCGCAGTGCCCCAGCGAGCAGACCGCAAGGTGGTGGAGACCATCGACAAGCTGGCGAAGCGCGTCGCCGAGGGCAGCCTGTCCCCCAAGGAGCGCGCCCTTCTCCAGGAGGACCCCACTTACTGGTAGGCCCGGGGCCGGCGCGGGGACGCCGCGGGGTGCTTGGGTGTGTCGTGGTGAACGTGGCTGTGCTGGCCTATGATGGCGCCGTCGGCCCTTTCCTCGGGTAACGTGGGACCCCGCCGTGGTCCCTGCTTCCCGTGGGTCGGATTTGAGAAGGCGCCTCCAGCCTCGCTGGCCCGGGAGGACGTCGGGGACCCCACTTTAGCCCGTGCCTCCGGGAAGAGCTTCACGCATCCAAGTTTCTGGAGCCCTTAGTCACCTCTCGGGATTAGATTGCTGGGAGCGGGGGATTTTCACAGGTAGTTCACCTTTTTCAAAGGTTTTCAAAATGTCATCTGTCCTTAGGGAAAAAGGGGGACGCATAAAAGCAAAGGTGTTAGTTGCTGCGCACGCTCGCCCTGAGAGTGCAGCGCTGGGCGTGCGTTCCCGCTCTGCCCCTGCTTTTAGGTCTTTATTTTTATTTTCTTACCCTTGTGCCGAGGGCCGACCACGTCAATCGCAGCGAGGGAGCTGCTCTGCTGCGTGTCACCCCGACCCCGTAGGGCCGGCTTCCCCACAAGCCCCGCTCCGCCCGCGGCGGCCCCTGCGACGGCGTCCAGCGCGCTCTCCCTCAGCGTCGTCCACCAGCGCCGTGCCCGCTCGGCCTCCCGTGGGGTCTCGTGCAGCCGCCTTCCCCGCCGTGTAAAGTCACAGCGAGCGCGTTTGCTGGCGTCTGTCTGCGTTTTAGTTAGGGTGCTGTCTGGAAGAAGGCGGTGTTTCGGTGGCTTTTGACCTACGTTGGCATGTTTTCCCTCGGCCCTGTCGGCTCTCGGGGCCATGGTGCTCTCTGCTCTGGGACAGTCTGGGCCTCGCAGGACGGCACAGCAGCCGCTGCCCACTGGCCACGAGCCGCACCCCCTGTTGTGACCCCCAGCAGCGTTTCCTGACGCTGCCCGTGGCCCTGGGGGCCACCCCCAGCTGAGGCTGCAGCCCGCACCCCCAGATCCCACCCGGCGGGTCGCTGGCACCAGCTGCCGCGTGCTGCCCTCTGGGAACGCGCTTCCCCGCGTGCGGTTCCCCGTGCGAGCGCTGCCCGGGCCCCTCCTGCGTGGCCTCTGCGGGCCCGCTGTGGTGGGCGCGTGCCGCGCTGTCTTGCGTCCTGCCGTTGGGATGGGGAAGGCACTCGAAAGGTGCGGGCATCCCCGACGGTGCCGGCAGGCCCGAGAGGACGGCGCTTGTTAGGCTGTGGTGGTGAGCGATTCTCAAGCTCACCTGGCTTATTTTCACGCATTGAAAATTGTAAAATCCCCACACGAGCTTCCCAGCACGGCTTACCCAACACGCTTACTCCGCAAGCACGCTCATGTCAGGGCGCTGCACTTGCGTCGGCCCTGCCTGGCTGAGCCCCCACGGCCCCGGGAGTCGGAACCCGCGTCCTCTCCCCACAGACGCTCAGCTGGCCGGGCAGCGCCGGGCCCCCGGGCAGGCCGTGTGGCCGCGGCCGCCACCTGCTCGAGGAGGAAGCTGAGGGCCTCCGCGGCCACGGGGCTGGCGCCAGCGCCTCCGGGAAGCGGCCTTCAGTCTCAGAAGCAGCAGCGCGGTTTCCAGGGAGAGGGGCCCTGAGTGCACGGCCCCCGAGAGGACACGGGGCGCCCCGCGGCCGCTGCCCACGGCCAGCAGGTCTCGGTCACCGGGGACCGCAGCGGGTGGGGGGTCGTGGGCAAAGTCAGGAGTGAGCCCCCGGCCAGCGATCGGATGCCTGAGGAGAACCACGGGGCAGGAGCAGCCGAGCTCAGCCAGCAGCCGGCGTCTGGGAGGGAGAGTCCCGTGTGCGCGCGTGTTGCGTGGGTACTAACACACCGTACCCGGGAGACGGGGACTGCTTGGTGGAAAAGATCTTGGAAATGAAGAATACGATTGTTGACATCAAAATCCCGGCGGTTGCCGAGGGAGTAGATTTGGATGGAGAAGCAGCAAGGGAGCTGGGCAGCAGCGCGCCGCAGGGCTGGCCTTGGGGGGCTGCCCAGAGACGGGGCTCCCGCAGACGGAAAGAGGGACAGGAACGGACGGCGAAGAAACGGGAGCTGCGCTGCGTGGGGTGTGTTTGTGTTTGTCAATCAGAGGAGCTCTCGTGGTTTACGAGAGAATCCGCTGGACTTGTCATGAAAAGGAAATGTACGTGCCGGGACCCTCCGTCCCGGCTCTCTCCTCGGAGGCGGTCACTTCAGCCTCTCAGCTGTTGTCCAGCTGCCTCTGTCTCGTTGCACGCTCGTGTCAGTCTTTCTGGATGTTTCTGCCTGACTCCCCACGGAGACAGGCGAGGCCTGCGGCGCCTCCTCCCGGGGTCGGGGCGCTCCGGGCGTTGGGCAGGAGGCCCTGCCCGCAGAGGCCCCGGGCAGTCCCGCTTCTTTCCACACTCAGAGGGGACCGGAGCTCCCGGGCGGGCACGAGGGAAAGCGCGTCCGTGCCTGCCCCAAGGTCCCGCGGACCTCGGAGGCTCCCCCCGCGAGCTTCGCTTCCGGGGACGCTCCCCAGGAGGCACCCGCCGCCTCGGGCACGGGCCACCAGCCGCCACGGCTCCAGCCTCGGGGAGACGCAGGCGGCCAGGAGCCCCTCCGGCCGCCTCTGCAGAAGTTGTCCCTGGGCCCCGGTGACAAAATCTACGCGGCTGCTGTTGGGGGTGGCCTGAGAACGTGAGGTGGCGAGGAGGGGGCGCGGGCACGGGCTCGAGGGGTGACAGCGGCGGGGGAGCCGGCCTTGGCGTGCGTCGAGGACAGCACGGAAGGAACAAGCGGCATCTACACGCTCGTGCTGCCGGGCGGGAACGACAGCCGAGGAGAGGGGCTCGGGGAGCAGGTGTGGCTGACGCAGTAGCGCGCCTGCTCCCCACGTGGGGGGACCCAGGTTGGGTTCCCGGTGCCTCCTAAAAACAAAAAGTCAAACAACAAACAAATGAAAAAACCACTCGGGAAGCCGATGTGGCTCGGCCTGAGCGCGGGTTCAGTGCCGGCCCCGGTACCGAGAAAAGGAGAGAAGAGGAAATGGGCTCAGCCCAGTGGAAAGCCAGGGAGGGAAACGGAAGGGCGCGGGGAGCCTCGCGCGGCGGGGACGCGGGCAGCCTTCGCGGGCTCGGCCGGCTCGGCGCTCGGCGCTGCCTCTGCCCGGGGACGCCGCGGTGCCCGGCCCCGGCTGGCGCGCGCTCCCAGCGACGCCTCCAACGGAGCGGAAGACGGCGGGAAGCTGCTCACCCAGAGAAGGGAGGGACAGAAACGTCACGGGAGCCCCGGGGCGGAAGGAGAGAAGCAGCGAGAGGGACGGGAGGTTCCTGACCGGGCCCGTCAGGCGTGGCTCTTGCTGCCAGCAGCGGAGGCCGAGCCGCGCACGTCCGCGGCGTCTAGAAGCCGAGAGACCCCGGTCAGCCAGGGCCACGCGGGAGGCCGACGACGTCATCCCGGGGAGCGCGGCGGGCAGCGACAGCATGGACGAGCAGAGGAGGTGGCACGAGTGTCCCCAGGCAGCCGATCACCACAGAACCTAAGTCGGCACATGATCGCCCCCACCGCGGCTTACGGATGGAGAAACCGAGGCACGCGCGCGTCAGTAACTCGCCCCGGGCCCTCGGCCCGGAAGTGGCTGTGCCCGGACGTGGGCCCGCGGGCTGCTGCAGGAGCGCGCCCGCTGTCCTGGCGCCGGGGCGGCTGCACGCGGCGGGAGGGCGTCACCTCGCGCTTCCTGGCCCGAGGTCCTCCGCGGCTCTCAGGCATGGGGCCGCCGTCCTGTGTCGTCTTCCTTCGTGGCTGTCGGTCTGCCCGTGTCCGGGTGTCTTCTTTGTAAGGACCTGTGCCTGTGGGGTCGGGGCCTCTCCTAGGGAACCGTCTTCCAGGGCCCTGTCTACAGCGGGGTCAGGCCCCGGCCGGGGGCAGGGATGTGCCAGTGCGTGGCGTCCGGGCCCTCCCCCGGCCTCCCGGGAGCTCGGAGGCGGCTCTGCGCCCGGCGTCCTCGGCCTGGACTCGGCCGCACGGCCGTCCAGGGAACGGCCACGTCAGAGCTGGGGGCCGGGTGGCCGGGCTGCCAGCACCCCACCGGCTCTCGCCTCGAGGACGTGGCTTTGCTGGGCCGCGGGACCGGGCCAGCGTCCCTCCCGTGGGCACGGCTGTGCGCTGGGAACTGGGTCCACCCTGGCGAGTCCAGGGCAGCGAGCTGCCAAACGCAGCCTGTTCCAGCAGCTTCCGCCCGCCCGGGCACGGGGCGCCCCGACCCACGTCGAGCTCTCACCGGGAGCCCCGCACGGCGCGACAGGCTCAGGCCGAGAGCGACAGCCCCAGAACCACCGCGCGGGCGGCAAGGAGGCCGCACAGGGGCGGCGCTTTCTGACCGCAGCGCCCACCACCGGGCCCGGCGGCCGAAAGCAGCGTGTCCACCTGGGCATCCCGCAGCGCCTGGCCTTGGCTCCTGGGTGCGAGCGCCGGGTCCAGGAGCGGCGGCCGCAGGCTCGGGAGGACGGAAGCCCTGGCCCGCGCAGCCAGGCGCAGGGGTCAGGTGTGCCCCCGAGGGCGGGCTCGGGCCTCGGGGTGGATGCGCCGCCCTGTGCACGCCGGCCCCGGGCTGGGGGCTGGGGCTCCTGTCGCTGCTGTCTCGAGAGGAGGACGCAGGCCGCGGGCTCCGGGTGTGTGGCACGGCCCCCCGGGCGGCGCGTCGACATGGCCGCTGCAGCTTGCCGCCCGCTGGCCAGCGGGGCCGTCCCTGCCCGTGCGCCCGCCTGGCCTCCTGCCGCACGCCGCGCCGCCAGCCGTCTCTCCCAGCCCCGCGCGTGCCAGCCTCGGCCGCGCCGGTGACGGGCAGCGGGCAGCCGGGCCTGCCGGGCCCTTGCAGGGCGTCACCCCTGAGCACAGCAGCCTGGGGATGACGCCGGGGCGGGCGCCAAGCCCCCGTGCTCGGGCCAGGGCCCGGCCACCCACCCGGCGCCTTCGTGGCCACTGGGGGGGAGGCGGGCGGGAGCGTGGCCCGCGCGTGGTGCCTCCGGCCGCCCTGCTCGGCCCGCCACGCAGACAGGCACCCAGGACCCGTCTTGCCCGGGACGGGCAGGAGTGGCGCCTGGTGGCAACCTCGCGCCGTGCTGTCGCCCCGCTGCTCGCGCAGGTTCCTGAGCGACGAGGAGAGCCTGGAGCACAAGTACTACAAGCTCAAGCTGGCGGAGACGCAGCGCAGGAGGCAGGCGCCGCCGGGCGACGCGCGGCCGCCCAGCTCGGCCGAGTGCGCCGTCAGGGCCATGCTGTACGCGCGCAGCGTGCGCAGCCTCAAGAGGAAGCTGCTCCCCGGCCGGCGGCGGGGGCCCCTGGCCGCCCCGGGCCTGCGCGGCTGGCGGGCGAGGCGGGCGACCACGGGCACCCAGACGCTCCTGTCCTCGGGCGCCAGGCTGAGGCCGCACGGCCGGCAGGCGCCAGGCGCCGCGCAGCCCAGGCCCGCCAAGCCCGACGGAGGCGACGCGGCCAAGGACTGCCCGCCGCCCCCCGCCGCCGCCCCGCCCCGCCACCCCAGCCCGGAAGCCGCCGACCCCGCGCCGCTGCCAGCAGGAGGGGACGGCGCCCAAGGCCCCGCGACCGCGTCCGCCAGCCCGTCCGCCGACGGTGAGTGCTCGCCGCCGCCCTGCGCCCACGCCCCTTGTCCCCCGCCCCGCGTCCCTGCGCCCCCGGCCCCGCGCCCACGCCCCAAGTCCCCGCACCCCCCGCCCACGCCCCACACCCCCGCCCTACGCCCCGCGCCCACGCCCCCCGCCCCGCGCCCTCGCCTGCGCCCCACCCCCGGCTCTCCTGAGGGCTGGTCAGCAGGCGGGGGCAGGGTGACCGCAGAGGCGCCTTACCCCACTCATGTCCCTGGGACCCCACGACCCAGCTGTGGTGCCACGTGCCTCCGCCCGCCCTTCCCGCCCTTTTGGCCCTGGGCTGCGGGTCTCCTCGTCTCCTCGTCGCGCTCCTCCCACGGCTTCTCCTCGGCCGGCCTGCCGGTCCCCACGTGCACCGCCCGCCCTGCCCTGCTCCTGGCGGCAATCATGGTGGGGACGCGCGGCAGCCCTCGGCGGGGGGACGGGCCTCGAGCCCTCAGCTGGCCCTGCGCCGCCTGTGCCTTGCAGTCGACGCCAAGACCATGGAGACGGCCGAGAAGCTGGCGCGGTTTGTGGCCCAGGTGGGCCCCGAGATTGAGCAGTTCAGCATCGAGAACAGCACCGACAACCCCGACCTGTGGTGCGTCCCGGCCGCCGGCCTCGGGCTGGGGGCCTGCGGGGGCTGCGGGGGGCCGGGGGCCTGTGTGGGGCTGGGGGCCTGCGGGGGCTGCGGGGGCTGCGGCCTGCGGGGGCCTGCGGGGGCTGTGGGGGCTGTGGGGAGCTCCGGGGCCGGCTGGGGGCCGCGGGGCCTGCGGGGGCTGCGGGGGGCCGGGGGGCTGCGGGGGGCCGGGGGCCTGTGTGGGGCTGGGGGCCTGCTGGGGGCTGCGGGGGCTGCGGGGGGCTGGGGCCTGCGGGGGCTGCGGGGGGCTGGGGACTGCGGGGAGCTGGGGGCCTGCAGGGGCTGCCGGGGGCTGGGGCCTGCGGGGGGCTGCGGGGCCTGCGGGGGGCTGGGGGCTGCGGGGGCTGCGGGGGGCTGCGGGAGCGGCTTGGCGTAGCAGGCAAAGCCTTGTGGAGGACCCTGGAGCTGGACGCGGAGGCCGAGGAGGCGCTGTCGGGGAGGGGACGCTCCCAGGGCAGCCCTGCCCGCCGGCGCCGAGGGGCTGCGTGGGCCTGGAGGGCTGGGCGCTGGGCGCTGGGGAGGGGCCCGCTCTGGGGGGCGCACCGGCACCCGCTGTGGGCTCCCCGCAGGTGGGTGCTGCCTCCGTCGGGGTCTGGGCGCGGAGCCGCGGCGCGGGGCGGGGGCTGCGGGCTGCTGTCCCCCCGTCGGCGGCCCTGACAGTGCCCGCTGCGCCCTCCGACCGGGGGCGCCTCGCCCTGGGCCAGTTAGGGGGGGCCTTGGACTCCTCACTCACTGCGCGGCCCCGGGGCCCTGCGGGATGCAGGGCCTCGCCCAGCTCGCGTCCATCCCTCTTGTGCGTGTCCCGGCGGCCACGCGGCGCGCTGCCGGGTCGCCCGGTCCTGTGGGCGTCGGCTCCCGGGGCTCCGGGCTCCCGGGGCGTGCTCCCGGGGCGTGCTCCCGGGCTCTTCTGTCTGGTCCACGCGAGCGCATCCGTCGTGACTCTGCAGCAGGAGCTCCAGAAAAAACCCCACCCCACCTCACCCTGCGCCACCCCCACTTGGCGTGCAGCCTGTGCGCACGCAGGGACCTCCCGCCCCGCAAGGCCGGCCCCTCCCCGGCCCGTGACCTGGGCCTCGACTGCCCTGTCCTCTCCGGGCGCGCCTGCTGCCCCTTGCCGCCGAAGGGCCCCTCGGGGGTCCCCAGCTGTGCAGTTGTCCGGTCCGAGGGTAACTGTCGCGCGTGGGGCGGGCAGAGCCTGCGGCCCCATCGTCCCCCCCCCCCACTGCCTCTGTCCCGCCTTTGAGCCAAGGCGATGGCCAAGAAAGTCCCCATTTTCTCAGGCAAGTTTTAAAACTTGTAAAAAGATTTTGTTTTTCATCTCCTCCTGGTACTTTGCTGTCTGCTCTCTGTCCCTTCGCCGTGTGTCCTCTGTGTCTGTTGTCTTCTCATTGGGCGGCTCCGGGAACGATCCTGGGACCTTCCGGCGCGAGAGAGGCGCCCACTCTCCTGGCCTCCCCGCTCCCGGCTCTGCCGCGTCTCATTCTCTCTCTCTCTCTGTCTGCTTGTTGTGTCCTCTCGCCGCGCCAGCTCTCCAGCTCAGGCCGCGCGCCGCGTGGGCCAGCTCGCCCTCGCCGGGAGGCCCCGGGAGCCGGGCGTCGCCCCTCCTGTGTGGCAGCCGGGAGCCCCGTCCTGGAGCCTCGTCCACTCCCACCCGCCTTCTTTAGTGTCAGTTCGTTTCTTTATTGAGGAAGGTTCTTTGGTTTTGCTTTAGGAGGTACCGGGGCTGAGCCCAGGACCTCGTATGCGGCAGCGGTGCTAAGCCCCGAGCGCCACGCGCTCCCGGTAACGGGCCCCGAGCGTCGGTCGTTCTGCAGACGAGTCCTTCGGCGGGCGTGTGTTTGCCGACGCTCTCCCGTGACGTTCTCCCGTGTTCTGACGCGTCTCCGTCCAGGCATCTGGAGAGCAGGAGGCCAAACCCTCTTCTCGGCTTCCCCTCCCAGCCCCGGGGCTGAGCCGTGGCGAGGACACCCCCGGCGCCCGGTCTCCTTCCCGGGCCTGCGCGTCTCGGGGTTCCGCTAGGACCCTCGGAGGGCGCCGCGGGGGCCGACTTGAGTAGCCGTCTGCTGCATGGGCGTCGGGTGTGCGCCCGTCGTCTGTCCATCTCGCCTCTCTCCTCTGCCCCCGGGTCTCTCTTTTTGTTTTCCCGGCTCCCCTTTACTTCCCAGCAGGTGGGTGGGGCCGGCGCCCTCCCCGCGGCCTTCTCCCGTCCCCCCACCCTCTCGCACGTTTGTTTTCCTGCGTGGACTCTGGGCCGCTTGTCCAGACCCAGAGCGCGCCGGGCGCCCCGCAGGGACGCTGACGCCGTGCACGCAGGAGCGCGTCTTCCCGGCCAGAGCGGGCTGCCCGCCACTGCTCGGCCGCCCGTGGCGTCCTGCAGACGGCGCAGCCCCGTGCTGCGGCCTCAGGCCTGGGGGCGTCGGTTCCCGGGGCGCCATGCCCCGACGTGGCCTCGCGCGTGGGGGGCCGGGGATCAGCGAGGCGCCTGCACGCAGGGCCAAGGGGCGCCCAGGCCGCTCCCCCCAGCCCCTGCCTCGGGCCACCACCGGGTCCTGCGCGCGGCGTCCCTCCCGCCCGCACTGCCACCGCCGCGCCGCGCCGCAGGGCCTCGCCGCCGGGACGCCGCGCGCAGGTCAGGGCGTCGGCGCACCGCCTCCAGCCTCCACCAGCCCGCGGCGGCCTCGGCGTGCGGTGGCGCTGGCGTCCTGGCCGCGCCCGGAGCTGCCCGCTGACGCGCTGTCCCCGCTCCCAGGTTCCTGCACGACCAGAGCAGCCCCGCCTTCAAGTTCTACCGCCAGAAGGTGTTTGAGCTGTGCCCGTCCATCTCCTTCCCGCCGCCCCCGCCCGCCCCCGGCGCCCGCGCCGCTCCTCGGGGGGGCGCCAGGGGCCCCGCGGCGGGGGGCGCGGCCTCCGAGGGGGAGCCCTCCCGGCAGGACGCGCCGGAGAGCCCCGAGGCGCCGCCCGAGGACGAGGACGACGACGAGGACGAGGAGGGGGCGCGCGGGGAGGCCTCGGCCCCCCGGGGGGCCCGGCCCGGAGGCGCGGCCGCCCGGCCCGAGCGCAGCCCCCCCGCCGACGGCCCCCGCCGACGAGGCCCCGCGGGCGCGCCGGCCCTGGCCCCGGCGCAAGGCGGGGCCTGCTTCCCCCGCAAGCGGGTGAGCAGCAAGTCGCTCAGGGTCGGCCTGATCCCCGCGCCCAAGCGCGTGTGCCTCATCCAGGAGCCCAAAGGTGAGCGCGCGCCGGCCCCGGTACCCCCCGAGCGGTGGGACGGCGCGGCCCCGGAGGGCGCCCCGCTGCGGGGGAGACGTCAGGCAGGACCTGTCCCCTCCACTGCGGGAAGGGCCCCCGCCGCGGCCTTGGGTGGGAGCTCGGGGTCTACGTCCCCGTGTCCCGCGGTGACGCCCACACGGGCCGAGCCCTCCCGGCAGCGTTCCCGGGCTAGGCGGGCCGCCCCCGCGTGTGCGTGCGCGTGTGCACATGTCTCTCGTGTCTTCCAGTCCACGAGCCGGTCCGAATCGCCTACGACAGGCCTCGGGGCCGCCCCATGTCCAAGAAGAAGGTGAGGCTGCGGGGCTCCTCGCGCGGCGTCGCTCGCGACTGCGCCGCGCCCCGTTTCAGGGGCTGACGCAGGAGCCCGGCGCGCAGCCGAGCAGGATGGGGGCCCACAGTGCGGCTTGCTGGGAAGGAGGGTGGGTCCATCCACGCCGCGGTCGTGCGTGGCGTCTGTCCCCCGGCTGGCGGCACAGAGCAGGGCCCGTGGGAGCCTGACGGACGTGGAGGCCCCTCGGGGCACCGGGGAGAGGGGCGGGGGCGGGCGGGGGGCACAGGCCCCAGAGGCCCCGGGGGCGGCCGACAGAGCCCCCCACGGCCTCGTCCTCCCCACCCTGGTCCTCCTCGTCCTTGTCCCCCCCCGCCCCCCCCCCCCCCCCCCGTCACCGTGGCCCTCGCCCTCGCCCTGGGGTGGACGGCGGCTGCCCTGCGCGGTGCTGGCCGGCGTCCTCGCCCCCCGGTGGCTGCAGCCGCGCCTGCCCCTCTGTCCCCAGAAACCCAAGGACTACGCGTTCACGCAGCAGAAGCTGACGGACAAGAACCGCGGCTTCCAGATGCTGCAGAGGATGGGCTGGCAGGAGGGCCGCGGCCTGGGCTCGTGCGGCGAGGGCATCCGCGAGCCCGTCGGCGTGTACGTAGCCGGAGGCGGCGCCCGGGGGCGCCCGTCCCACCCCAGCCGGCTGCTCGGGCCTCGCCGCGCGCTCTGGGGGCCGGGCAGTGCCGGGCAGCCAGGACGCAGGCGCGCTTCCGCCCCGGCCCCGCAGCGCCCCACGCGCCCGACGCCCCGCCCGGGCCCGCGTCCCCGCGTCCCGCGTCCCCGCCGTCACCGGCTCTGCAGCCCTGGGCCCCGCTCGCCGTCGCCCGCGCCCCCTCAGCGCCGGGGCCCACCCAGCAGCCGGCGCCTCTTGCCTCCCGCAGGGGGACCCCGTCGGAAGGGGAGGGGCTGGGCGCCGACGGGCAGGAGCCGCAGGAGGACACGTTCGACGTCTTCCGCCAGCGCATGATGCAGATGTACCGGCACAAGCGGGCCAGCAAGTAGGTGCGTGTCGGCTGCGCGGCCGCCGCCTTCCGGGGCCTTCCAGGGCCTCCCGGGGCGCAGAGGCGCTGCTGGCAGGCGCGGCCCCTCCCACCCCAAAACCCAGGAGCAGAGCCCGTGTGCCGGGAAGTTCAGGGTCAGGAAGAGGGCTCTGCGCACCCGCGTCCTCACCCCAGGCCGGCCGATGGGCCATGCCCGTCCCCGGCCACACGCAGACCCCGCCCCAGCCACCCACGGGGGCTCGGCCTCCCACCACGCACGGCCCCCGCCCCATGCCCCCGCCCCGGCCACGCGCAGCCCCCCGCCCAGCCGCCCACGGGGCTCGGGCCCCGCCCCTGCCGGCCCCGGTGTTCTGTGGCGTCAGCGCCTTGACGCGCAGCGCACCCGGCCCCTCCCCAGCTGCGGGAGCCCCTCCAGGAGCGCCAGGCGCGGGGCGCACGGTGACAGGAGCGCCCGGCCTCCGCTGGCCGCGCGGGCGTTAAGGCGGGAGCTGGTCACGGGCCGTGTGCGTCCCAGGCCTGTGGGCAGCGCCGTGCCTCGGCAGGTGGACGTGGCCATGGCCATGTGACCTACGGCGTCCGGGCTTGCCTGTCCCTGCCCCAGCCGCGTGGCGTGGCCGCCCTGGGGGGGCCGGGGGCCCCTTAGGCGTCTCCTCAGAACCCACCAGGCGTGGGGGCCGCAGGGCCGGGGCTGCCACGCCCAGGCCTTGTCTCCCACGTGCGGCGGCGACGCCTGCCCCGCGTGGCGCCTGCGCAGAGCAGAAGGGACCTTGGTGGGCGCGGCGGCGGCTCGTCCAGTCCCGGGGCCCCTTGCCGCCTACGCCTTCCCAGCAGCCTCTGCTCCTTGACGCTCGGAGTCCACGGGCCGTGGGTCCGGCCGCCCTGGCGCTGCGTCAGCAACAGCCTTTCAGTGAGCGCTCAGCTCGGCCGACGCGGGGTGCCGCTGACCCCTGGCTGGGGGAAAGGGCGGGCCGCGTCGGCTCCGCACAGGGGGTCCCGGCCGCCGCCCCCGCCCGCACCCACGGCCCCCGCGGCCCCGCGCCCGCCGAGGCCAGCGTCCCGCTGCGTCAGGCCCGGGAGGTGCCCGGAGCCCGGGGCTCGGGTGCCGTCGCCCCCGCGGCCAGCGGGCCTCACTGCCTCACCCTGGGGGCGCTGGGGGGGGCGGTTCTGCGCAGAGGAGGGGTCTCGCCCGCGCCCCCCGGCCCCGGCAGCTTCCCCTGCCAGCTGACCCCGGGACTCGCAGGGCGCGCGCCCCTCCCGTGTGCAGACCCCGCCCGGGGCGCCGCCCGCCAGGCAGCTCCAGGGGCCCGGACGCCCTAACCGGGGCTGGGGCCGGCGCCCCGGCGCCCCCGCTGCCCCCGCTGCCCCCGGCGCCCCCGCTGCCCCCGCTGCCCGGCCCAGCCTGTGCTCTCTCCTAGCTCCGGGGCCCGCTGAGGACGCCCGCCCCCGCCGCGGAGCCCACCCGGCCTGCGCCCGCGGCCCCGGCGCCCTCCAGCCCTGCAGCCGCCGCGCCGGCGACGCACGCCCGGCCCGCGCCAGTTGTTGTTCTTGACCTAGAAGTTGTGAATGTCGTTTCTCACTTAGCAGTTGCAATAAACGTAGGGGACAGCGCTCGCCGGCCCGCGCCGCCTCCTTGGGGCAGGCCTGGGTGGGGAGCAGGGGGCCCCCGGGGCCACGTCCTGGGGGCGGGGGCAGCACGGCTGCAGGGGGCAGGCGGGCGGCACCCGGAAGACGCTGTGACTCCAGGGCAGCCGGCAGCGCCGCTGGGGACCTCGGTGGGGTCCCCCACGAGGGCTGGGGCCCCCTTTCCCAAGTGGGGTGCAGTCGCCTGCCCCACGCAGGAGGCAGGGCTCGGGGGTGCGCGCCCCGCCAGGGCCTCCTACCCCCCGGCCCCCCACAGCAGCGTCCGCTCCCTGCGCCCCCGGCCCCCACACGCAGCCGTGTCACCTGGGGGGCGCCGCGGGAGCCCCCGGCCTCCACGCCCCCCAGCTTTGCCTCAGGACGCCGGGCGCCCCCCGGCCTGGGGAGCAGAGGAGGCAGGACGCGCCGACGCGTCACGGTGCAGGCCCCGGACAGCTCTGCGCCCTCGCTGCCCGCGGGCGCCCCCCGGGGATCCCTGGCCGCGCCTGGGCAGGCGGGAGCCGCGGTCTCGGGCGCCAGGGGGTGTCAGGCGGGGCCCTGCCGCGCGCACGAGCGCCCCCTGCTTCCTGGAGGGGGCCCCGAGGCAGACCCCGGCCCTGGGCCCGCGGAGCCCCTCCCGCCGCCTCCATGCCCGCCGGGCTGCGGCGACAGAGCAGTGACGGCGAGGGCCGTGGGCACGTCCGCCCGGGCCCCCGCGGCCTGGAGCTGCGGCGCCGCCGCTGGAGGGCGCCTCCCCGGGGACGCCGGGCGCCCCTGCCGCCCCCCGCCCGCGGCCGCGCCTGGGTGTGAAGAGTGGGCGCGTGTGAGCGTGAGCGTGAGCGGGCGTGAGCGTGAGCGTGAGCGGGCGACGCCAGCCTCGCGGCGGCTCCTGCCGCGGGAGTCCATCCCTGGGCCTCGGGACGGGCAGGAGCGCGCGCCCCGGCCTGCGTCGCCGCCCCAAGCGCACACCGCGCAGCGCGCCCGCCCCGGGAGCGCCAGCCTCCCGCGTGCCCCAGAGCCCGGGCCCCCGCGCGTGGCGAGGCGCGGCCGCCGCCTGCCCCTTCCCCTGCGGCTTCCGGCTCCTTCCCTCTGCACGTCCTCCTCTGACAGACGACCCGGGTGAGGGACAGGCGCGCCCGGCCGCGCCTCCGCCCGGCAGCCCCCTCCAAAGGCCCCGCGGGGTGGGCGGCGCCGGACCCGCTGCTCCGCGGCCCCCGGGGGCCAGGGCTGGGAGAGGCCGGGCGTCGGGGAGGTGAGCTTTCTACCTGTGGCCGGCGCAGGCGGCCAGAAGCCGCACGCCGGGAAGGCGCTTGTTCCCCAGCAAGTCGCGATCGAGGGGCCGCGTCCTGAGCTAGAAGCCGCCGCGGGGCCCCGCGCGGTTGGGCGCCCGCCTCCCACGGACAGCCCGGGCTCGGTTCCCGGCGCAGCCTGACACAACACGCAAGACCAGCGAAGAAAACCAACTCGGGCGCCGACGCGGCTCCTGGCTGAGCGCCGGCTTCCCACGCGCGGGGTCCCGGGGTCAGTCCCCGGCCCCGGTACCTAAAACCAAAAAAAAGACGCCTTCGTGCTCCGGGAGGGGCCGCGCCGCAGCAGGGGCCCAGGCCGTCGGGGGGCGCCGGCGTTGCCCGCCCGGCCGTGGGCAGAGCCCCCGGGCACGGGCCAGGCGTGACTGTCCTGGCGCTGGGGGTCTCCCCTGGGGTCCCCGCCCCCCACGACGTTGGCGCCCGGCCTGCCCCGGCCTGTCCTGGGGATGGGTCCCCGACCCCCACCTGGCCACAGGGCCCCGCGCCCGGTCCCCCGGCCCCTGGCCCCCCAGCCCCCAGCCTCCCCTCTGCCCCGGGACCACCCTGACGCCACCCACAGGCCCGGGAGAGCTGGAGAGGCCCGGCCGGGGCCGCCTCCTGGCACAGTGGGGCTGCGGGGATCCAGCCGTCGCCCCCAGATCCCCGGAGAGCTCGGGGGGGCACAGCGCTGGGCTCGTGCTCCCCCCCGGCCCGCCCCCGGGCCTCGGTTTCCCCCCACGAGGCGGGTGCACCGGGACCCCCAAGCCCCGTCAGCCCTCCCTGCCCGCCCCCTCGGCCACCCCACCCGGGCGCTCTGGGGTCACCCGCGTCAGGAGCGGGGCGGGGAGCCGCGCATCCCCCCGGGGCCCAGTGCCCGGGCCCGCACGCCCCCCAGGGCCACGCTGCCACACCCCCGGAACCCGCCGCCGTTCCCAGGGGAAACTGAGGCCCGGAAGGGGAAGGGCGCGGGGCCCCCATCCTCGGCGCCGGCCAAGCCTCGCTCCCCCCACCCCCGGGGACGTCGACCGAGCCCCCCACCCAGCATTTCCCAGCCCAGGCGAATGGCGGGGTCCCCCGGGGGGCGCCTGCGCCGTGTCCCCGTCCGGTGCTGCGGCGCCGCCTGTCTTTGCCGGGTCTCCGGGGACCCTCCCAGGGGACGCCAGCGCCGCCATGTCAGCACCGAGGCCCCGGCCACCCGAGGGCCAACGACGCCCAGGGCCAGCCTGGGCTGGCTTCGGGGGGGGTCACCCCAACCCCCGCTTACTGGCCATTGTCCTAAAAGTCACCTCGCGTGGAAGTAGCCATGTTGAAGCGGACAAGCCACAGTGCCGTGCAACGCACCCTCCCTCTAGTTCCAGAACGTTCTCCTCGCCCCAGAGAGCAGCCTGTCCCCCGTTAGTAGCCCCTTCCCCCCAGCAACACCCCCACCCCTCCTAAAACCAACAGACTGAACGACCAGCGCTCGGCGGGGGAGCGGGTGTGGCTCGAGGGTTGAGCGCCTGCCTCCCAGGCACAAGGTCCTGGGTTTCGAGCCCCTGCATCTCCTAGAAACAACAAAACAAGTGAAAAAACCCAACTCTCAAAAGTGAGTACGTGTAGCTCGGGGGGTTGAGCGCCTGCCTCCCACACACGAGGTCCTGGGTTTGCCGCGGGCCGCCGAGAGGACGCGAGGGGACGGGGCGCTTGCGGGCCCCGCACGCCAGCCTTTGTTCCCCAGGCAGCCGCGGTCCCGGGGGGGAAAAGAACCTTCCAGAAGCGAGCCGAGCCCTCCTGCGCACACGGGGGCCCCCTTCCCTCGTTGGTCCGCGCCCCGCGGCGACCCGTTCCCGCCAGGTGGCACCTCCTGCAAAGCCCAGATCGCAAACCGCGGCGGGGGGGGGCGACAGGCGGCACCCTGGGGGGCCGGGGCGGCGGGCGGTGGCGCATCCCGGGACGCTCCCGGGTGGAGAGGAGCTGGCCAGGCCGCGGAGCGGGCGCGTGCTGGAGGCCCGGGGAGGGCCAGGACAGTGGGTGGCGGGTGCGGGGCGCCCGAGCCCGGGGACGGGCGGGGACTTTACCCCTGGGCAGTCGGGAGCCAAGGCAGGCTTGTGAGCACGGCAGGGAGACGGCTGCTTTAGGCTACTTTATTTTAATATAAAGTATGCATAAGATCCATTTTCCCTTTTTAATCATTGTGAAGGTTTTGTTCTGGTTTTTATTTCTCTCCCTTTCCCCGGTTGTCTGTTCTCTGTGTCTATTTGCTGCGTCTTCTTTGTCCGCTTCTGTTGTTGTCAGCAGCACGGGAATCTGTGTTTCTCCTTGTTGCGTCTCCTTGTTGCGCCATCTTTCCGTGTGTGCAGCGCCATTCCTGGGCAGGCTGCACTTTCTCTCGCACTGGGTGGCTCTCCTTACGGGGCACACTCCTTGCGCGTGGGGCTCCCCTACGTGGGGGACACCCCTGCGTGGCAGGGCACTCCTTGCGCGCATCAGCACAGTGCACGTGGGCCAGCTCCACACGGGTCGAGGAGGCCCGGGGTTTGAACCGTGGCCCCCCCGTGTGGTAGGCGGACGCCCTGACCACTGGGCCACGTCCGCTCCCATCAGTGGTTTTTAGTAGATTCGGTTTTGCGGCCACTTTTAGAAGCTTTGTGTGTCCCCCAAAAAAACCCATCTGCAGCCACTCACTGGCGACTTCTTTGTGGGTTATTGAACTTGATCGCTCCTGCCCGAACACCTAGAAACAGTAAGTGTAAAGTAACAAAGCAAACCTGCACGTCGTCAGCGGGGCCGCCGCGGCCCTCCGCCTTGCGTTGTTGTGAAGCGAGTGTCACCAACGGTGGGAGAGCGACGTCGAAACATGGTGTAGCAGCGTGATGTGGTCAGGACTTCCAGAAATGGGTGTTGGACTGTGTTTGTGATCTGGGCTGTACCTGGGCGGGGACTGAGTTACGATTGGGGCTTTGATTGGATGCCATTAGGGCATCAAGCCCCTGCCCACCAAGATAAAAGGCGGCAAAAGGCAGAGTGGGGGGTTTCTGATGTTGGAGTTTTGATGTCGGAGTTTGATGCTGAAGCCTTAAAACTGGAACCCCGGGGAAGACAGCTCCCAGAGGAGAGAGAAGCCAGACCCTGGAAGGGGGGACCCTGAGCCCAGAGAGAAGCCAGACCCTGGAAGGGGGGACCCTGAGCCCAGAGAGAAGCCAGACCCTGGAAGGAGGGACCCTGAGCCCAGAGAGAAGCCGGACCCTGGAAGGGGGGACCCTGAGCCCAGAGAGAAGCCAGACCCTGGAAGGGGGGACCCTGAGCCCAGAGAAGCCAGACCCTGGAAGGAGGGACCCTGAGTCCAGAGAGAAGCCGGACCCTGGAAGGGGGGACCCTGAGCCCAGAGAGAAGCCGGACCCTGGAAGGGGGGACCCTGAGCCCAGAGAGAAGCCGGACCCTGGAAGGGGGGGACCCTGAGCCCAGAGAGAAGCCGGACCCTGGAAGGGGGGACCCTGAGCCCAGAGAGAAGCCGGACCCTGGAAGGGGGGACCCTGAGCCCAGAGAGAAGCCGGACCCTGGAAGGGGGGGACCCTGAGCCCAGAGAGAACCCGGACCCTGGAAGGAGGGACCCTGAGCCCAGAGAGAAGCCGGACCCTGGAAGGGGGGACCCTGAGCCCAGAGAGAAGCCGGACCCTGGAAGGGGGGACCCTGAGCCCAGAGAGAAGCCGGACCCTGGAAGGGGGGACCCTGAGCCCAGAGAGAACCCGGACCCTGGAAGGAGGGACCCTGAGCCCAGAGAGAAGCCGGACCCTGGAAGGAGGGACCCTGAGCCCAGGGAGAAGCCGGACCCTGGAAGGAGGGACCCAGGAAGCCTGAACCCGCGCAGACGTCGGCAGCCATCCTGCTCCAAACACACTTTGGTGAGGGAAGTCACTTACGCTTTATGACCTGGTATCTGTAAGCTCCTACTCCAATAAATACAGCCTTTATAAAAAACAATCAGTTCCTGGCATTTGGGTCAGCGCCCCTTTGGCTCTCTCCCACTCCAGAAGGTCCCAGGATCGGTTCCCAGAGCGGCCTGATGAGAAGACAGACAGACACAGAAGAAGACACAGAGAATAGACACAGAGAACAGACAATGGGCAGAGGGGAGAGAAATAAAATAAATCTTTAAAAAAAGTTCATTTATTTGGGAAAAAACAGCACGGCTCCTGGCCCAGCCCGTACCTGAGCGTATGGCCCTCTGACGCCGCCGTGTTGGCGTAGCGCGTGGGCCACGGGTCCTGAGAGGACGCCCTCGTGTCTGCTGACCGCAGCCCGTCGCCCACCGCCGGACTCCCCGCGTGGCGCGGTCCTGCGCCCCCAGCCGTCCACCCAAAGCGCGCGCAGCGGCTCTCGGCTCCGCCCCGGGGTTGACCTGTCGTCCGGTTTGGGAAGCCAGAAGTCCAGTGCCAAGGCCTGACGGGCTGTGCCGCCCCCGGGTGCCAGCACGCGCCCTGGGCCCACGTCACGTGGCGATGGAGCTCTGTCTGCGGGCACCGGCTCCCCTGCCCCCGCCGCCCCCCGCTTCTTCCACCTGCGCCTTGCCCCCCGCGGGAAGTCGGGCATGTTTGGGGGGCGCGTGTCCAGCCCCATCAGGGCCGCGAGCGGGCAGCTCCTTGGGCTAAATAAAGTCAACAAGAGGGCAGTGGACGTGGCTCAACGGGTAGAGCACCCGCCTACCACACGGGAGGTCCAGGGTTCAAACCCCGGGCCTCCTGACCCGTGTGGAGCTGGCCCACGTGCAGAGCTGATGCGCGCAAGGAGTGAGGGGTGTCCCCGCATAGGGGAGCCCCACGTGCAAGGAGTGCACCCCGTAAGGAGAGCCGCCCAGTGCTAAAAAAACACAGCCTGTCCAGGAATGGCGCCACACACACGAAGAGCTGACGCAACAAGGAGACGCCACAAAGAGAGACACAGATTCCCGGTGCTGCTGACACAAGCGGACACAGAACACACAGTGAATGGACACAGAGAGCAGACAGCGGGGGGGGTGGGAGAAATTTTAAAAAAGTCTTTAAAAAATAATAAAGTTGACAAGGGAAGTATCTAGTGGAACTGGAGGGCTTCAGGCTCAGCTGGATCCAGACACCCAGCCGGCCGCACGGTCCCACTCCAGCAGCCCTGGCGCCTCTGCCGGCCTCGGCCGCGCTGTTGTCCGGTAGCTCTAGGGGGAGCCTCCGGGGTCCCGCCCCCTCAGTTTCCTCCTCTGTGAAATGGGTCCTTGGGTCCTGAGTTCGAGGAATGGCCGGAGGCCCTGGGAGATGTACAGAGGCCGGATCCCGATAACGACGGGGTGCGCGCGGGGAGGGGCCTCGGCTCGAGCTGCCACAGGGAGGAGTCTGAGGGCGGTCCCGGGGGCACACGGTCGCTGCCACCACCTCGCGGAGAGCCCCCGCTCCCGGCCCCCGCTTCTCATTTACCCACGGAGGGCCACGGCCGAATTTCAGAGGAGAATATCCGTCCCCCTCCCTCTTTGCGGCCACATGGGGGAGAAAGGAGAGGGAGACCCCAATTCAGCCCCTTTTCGTCCTCACAGGCGGCAGCCAGGAGTGTGGGTGGCCTCAGTCTGCCCACAATCCTAACGGACAAAGACGTGCACGCCGGGTGCGGTGGCAGCTGACAAATGGGGATGGACCCATGTTCATTCCAGGTTTCAAATCTGTGCCTCGGTTTCTAGGTTTCAGAAAGTTGACGTCAGCCCCCACCGTTGACGTGGCAAACTCCTATTCATCCTTCAAAACCCAACACCCGTACCACCTCACGCATCACGCATCCCCCCGAATGTGTCTTCCCCCTCCTCTCTGTGTTACAGAGAGGGATCCCCTTTTACTGGGCTGCTCTGCTCACGACCCCTTCCTCCCCTCTGGGCTGTGTTTTATGCCCAGTTCAGTGCCCGGTACACAGTGGGTGCCGACGGAACGTTTAACAGTTATTTTGAATTCTGTCAGAATGCAGCGAAATAGCAAGGATGTCGGAAAGAGAGCTGAGGAGGAAGCTCCGGGAATGGATCCTTGCACCAAAAACAGTTCAGAAACGGCAGGAACCGTCTGAGTCAGCTATGCTGGAGTCCAGAGGAGCCTGGCGCGGCATCCGGGGCAGCTGGAGGAAGGAGCTGGGAACGTCGGCGAATCCCGCCCCCCATCCTGCAGCCGCGTGGCGGGCAGCGGGGGCGGCGGCCGCCCGGGCTCCTGGTACAGCCGGCGGGGGCGGGACCCCAAATCCAGGGGCGTGGGGTTCCGAGGCTGACCTCTGCTCTCCACTGGCTACTTCAGATCGCGGGGTGCGGGCCCTGAGGGCGGCCGCAGGTCCTGCCCCGTCAGGGAAACGTGGCAGGGAAGGCTCGAAGAGGCAGCACCTATTTCCCCTCCCCCTGTTTTTTTTTTTTCCATTCCCCATTTGGGAGCAAAAAAATAGTTTAGAAAAGTCACAAACTGATGGCTCCAGCTCTCAACAAAATAACAAAAAAACCCTTGCGATCCTAGAGGAGAACGAGATTTCCAGTTACAACGACATAATACTCAAAATGTCCAGTCCTCAGCGAAAAAATCACTTGCACACAAAGAAACAGGAAGTCACGGCTCATTCACAGGAAAAGAGAATTTGCTGGAAACTATCTCTGAGGAAGCTCGTACAGCGGGACAATTAGTCAAAGATGGTAAATAAATAAGCCGTCTCAAGTATTTCCAGTGAGCTAAAGGAACCTGCACAAAAAGCCAAAGGACATGAGGAAATCGTCGTCCGGACGAAATAAAGAGACAAAATTAAAACAGGAATTTTGGGGCTGCAAATTACCACCCTTGAAATGAAAAGGTCATTAGGCAGATGGAAAGCTCAGCAAATTTGAAGAAAAGGCTATTGAAATCAGCCAGCGTGAGGAGCGGAAAGTGAAAATAATGAAGAAGGACAAAGAGAGCCCGAGGGACCTGTGGGGGCACCATTAATCGAGCTAATATATGCATCATCGAGGATGAGAGAGAAAAAGGGGAGGAAAAAGGATTCGGAAAAAAAAAATGGCCAAAGCTCTCCAACGCTGATGAAGGATGGGGACACGCACAGACTGAGAGCCACACCAAGACACACCGCAGCAACAGCGTCGACGGCCCCAGGAAAGAGGATTCTGAAAGCAGCAAGGGGGAAGCGACTCGTCGCACACAAGGGCTGCCCGGGGAGATCGCCAGTGGGTTTCTCACCAGAGCCCACAGGGGCCGGGGGAAGGAGGGGCGGATAGTTACAGGCGTAAAAGAGAGAACCCGTCAACCAAGAATTCCATTCTGACAAAATTATCCTTCAAAAAGGAAGAAGGGAAGCGGACGTGGCCCAGTGGTGAGGGCGTCCGTCTGCCACACGGGTCAGGAGGCCCCGCTGGCCCACGCGCAGTGCTGATGCGCGCAAGGAGTGCCGTGCCACGCAGGGGTGTCCCCCGCGTAGGGGAGCCCCACGCGCAAGGAGTGCGTCCCGTAAGGAGAGCCACCCAGCGTGAAGGAGGGAGCAGCCTGCCCAGGAATGGCGCCGCACACACGGAGAGCTGACACAACGAGATGACGCAACGAAGAGAAACACAGATTCCTGTGCCGCTGATAAGAATGCAAGTGGACACAGAAGAACACACAGCGAATGGACACAGAGAGCAGACAGTGGGGGGGGGGGGCAGGGGGGGACGGCGGAGAGAAATTTTAAAAAGTTAGTTTACAAGGGGAAGTGGATGTGGCTCAAGCGACTGGGCTCCCGGCTACCACATAGGAGGTCCAGGGGTCAATGCCCAGGGCCTCCCGGTGAGGGCAGGCTGGCCCATGTGGAGAGCTGGTGCTACAAGATGACGCAATAAGGGAGGGGGTGGAGACACAGGGAGGAAACAATAAGAGACGTAGCAGAACAAGGAGCTGAGGTGGCGCAAGAGAGTGAGCGCCTCTCTCCCACTCCAGGAGGTCCCTAATGAGAAGACAAACAGACAGAACAACATACAGTGAAGGGACACAGCGAGCAGACAACGAGGGGTGGGGGGGGAGAGAAATAAACAAAAAATAAATCTTTAATAAAAATGGAGGACGGAGCGTGTGTGGTTCAAGCAGTTGAGCACCTGCTTCCCGCACGGGGGCTCCAGGGTCGATCCCAGGTGCCTCCTAAAAACAGACAGCGAAAATCAGCAAGCAAACAAAGGAAAAATCAGCTCAGGGGAGCCGATGCGGCTCGGTGGTTGAGCACCAGCTTCCCACACACGAGGTCCCGGGTTCAATCCCAGGCCCGGGTACCTCAACAAATGAATAAAAGGAGGGGAGGGGCTGTAGCTCAGTGGTTGAGCACCAGCTTCCCACACACGAGGTCCTGGGTTCAATCCCCAGTACCTCCTTAAAAGAAAAAGTAAAGAACACTGGGAAAGGTAATCACACAGGGAAATAGAAAATCCTGTGCTATGGTACTCTGCAACTGCTTCCCCCCCCCATGACTTTAGAGACAAATGTGTAAAATATCATTTAAAATCTACGTTAATGGGCAGCTGACGTATAAGCTGTTATCTGAGATGGTGACAATATAGAGGGAGGGACTAGATAAGACAGGAGGCGGGTTTGTTTATTATTTAAATGAGACTGGTGCTAGTCAATGTGGTTTGCTATTAGTTTAAGACATTTATGGTAGTTTCAAAGGTAACCACTAAGAAAACACAGAGAAAGGGAAAGAAGGAAGGAACCAAAATGGTTCATTACAGAAAAGCAAATAGGGAAGCGGATGTGGCTCAAGCAGTTGGGCTCCCGCCTACCATACGGGAGGTCCAGGGTTCGAGGCCCAGGGCCTCCTGGCGAGGGCAAGCTGTCCTGCGCAGGAGTTCCAGCTGACACAGAGAGCTGGTGCAGCAAGATGACGCAATGAAAAATAAGAGAGAGAGACATGGAGAGACAATACGAGACGCAGCAGACCAGGGAGCTGAGGTGGCTCAAGAGAGCAATCGCCTCTCTCCCATTCCAGAAGGTCTCAGGATCGGTTCCTGGAGCCGCCTAATGAGAAGACAAGCAGACACAGAAGAACACACAGCAAAAGAACACAGAGAGCAGACAGCAGACAATGGTGGGGGGGGGGATAAATAAATCTTAAAAAAAATTTTTTTAAGCAAATAAATATTTAAAAAGGCAGTAATGGAGTAATTGAGGAACAAAAAACACAAGACATAGAGGAGTAAATCCTTCCTTCTTATTACCATAAATGCCAATCACTTAAACTTTAAACTTCCCTCTTAAAAGCCAGAGTTTTATAGATGGGACAAAAAAGCATGATCCATCTCTACGGTGACACAAAAGACTCACATGAGGCACAAAGACACAAAGAGGTTGAAAGGAAAAGGGTGGGGGGAAGAGATTCCATGCAAACAGTAACCAAAAGAGAGCCAGAATTTTTAAAAAATCATTAAAAAGAGAGAGAGACAGAGACAGAGGGTCTCCATTATTCTCAGGCAAAATAGGCTTTAAGTAAAAAAAAAAGATCACAAGAGTCCAAGAAGGATAGTAAATGTTAATAAACGGTCCCACCCAGCAAGAAGCTATAACAATTATAAAGGTATATGCGCCACACAACACAGCCCCAAAATATTCAAAAGAAAAATCTGACAGACTCAAAGGAGGAAATAGATTGACAATAATAGTTGGAGGCTATTGAAGCATGCTCTGGCAGGAAAGACACTCAACTTCATTAGCTTTTAAAGAAATGCAAATTAAAACCACAACGAGGTGCCTCTCCCCACCCACCAGAATGGCCACTATTTAAACAGCTGAAAGCGACAAGTGTTGGCGAGGATGTGCATAAAGAGGCACACTGCTTCACCGCTGGGGAAAGGTAAGATGGCGCAGCCACGGGGGGAGGGCAGTTTGCTGTTCCATGGAAAGGTAAATCTAGAATTATCGTGTGTCCCGCCAGTCCACTGCTGGGTATGCACCCAAAGAGCTGAAAGCAGGGACGCGGGACAACATTCTGAATGAAATCAGCGGCAGAGAATGACCTGCTCGGATGCGGTCAAGAGGGGACACTTTAGTCCTAGCCATGTTCCTAGAATAAAAATGAAAAAGAAACGAGGGGATTGGAAATGCAGTGGACCCCTAATGCAAACAATGCACTACTGTTAATATTATAATAAGATCGTTTCGTTGGTCGTAACAAAGTTACCGCTTTAACGCAACATGTCAACACTAGCGAACGCTGTGTGTGTGGCTGGCTGGGGAAATACAGATGGGAACCCTATTTCCGGTGTATTTTTTTCTGTAATCCTACCAATTCTCTAATAAAAAATAAATGACAAAAAGAATCGAGGTATTGCAGCCATATATATCCTGCCATAACCCACTGAATGGCCTGGGGGAGAGTGTGAACGACAGGGTAAACTATTATCCACGTGGTGCAGCAGTGCTCCAGAATGTGTTCACCGAGAGCGATGAGTGTGCCACAGTGATGGGGGAGGTGGTTGGTGTGGGAGGAGTGGGGTGGGGGGTGGGGGGTATACGGGAACCTCTTATGATTTTTGTTTTGTTTTTTTAAAGATTTATATATTTATTTCTCTCCCCCCCCACCACTTGTCTGTTCTCTGTGTCTATTTGCTGCGTCTTCTTTGTCCACTTCTGTTGTTGTCAGCGGCACGGGAATCTGTGTTTCTCTTTGTTGCATCTCCTTGTTGCGTCAGCTCTCCGTGTGTGCGGTGCCATTCCTGGGCAGGCTGCGCTTTCTTTCGCGCTGGGCGGCTCTCCTTACGGGGCGCACTCCCTGCACGTGGGGCTCCCCTACGCGGGGGACACCCCTGCGTGGCAGGGCACTCCTTGTGCGCATCAGCACTGCGCATGGGCCAGCTCCACACGGGTCAAGGAGGCCCGGGGTTTGAACCGCGGACCTCCCATGTGGTAGACGGACGCCCTGACCACTGGGCCAAGTCCATTGCCAACTGTGATTTTTAAAAGTGTAAAAAAAAAAAAAGCAGCAGCGGGGGGCTGGCACATACTGCCATTGGATGAGCCTCGGAGACACCCATTGAGGGAGGGAAGCCACCCACACGGAAGGACACGGCTTGTCTGATTTCTCTGCTAATGAAATGCGTGTCACAAGCACAGAAAACAGACCTGGGGTTCCAGCGAGGGTGGGCGGGACGGGGGGGGGGAGGCTCAAGGAGCAGGAGGGGGTGGAGGGGGGTGGACATCGGCCGTGGGGACGTTTGCACAGCCTTGCCCGAGCCCCGAACCTCAGGAATCGTCCGCTTCAAATGGTGAAAATGACTTTTATGTTACGTATATTTTACCACTATCACGAACCAATTGGGAAGCGGATTCGCCCTAACAGATAGGGCGTCCACCTACCATTTGGAGGGTCCAGGGTTCAAACCCCGGGCCTCCTGACCTGTGTGGAGCTGGCCCATGCGCAGTGCTGATGCGCACAAGGAGTGCCGCGCCACGCAGGGGTGTCCCCCGCGTAGGGGAGCCCCACGCGCAGGGAGTGCGCCCCGTGAGGAGAGCCGCCCAGCGCGAAAGAAAGCGCAGCCTGCCCAGGAATGGCGCCGCACACACGGAGAGCTGACACAGCAAGATGACGCAACAAAGAGAAACACAGGTTCCCGTGCAGCTGAGAATGCAAGTGGTCACAGAAGAACACACAGCAGAGGGACACAGAGAGCAGACGACTGGGGGGGGCAGGGGGGGAGAAGTTAAAAAATAAAATAAAAATATCAAGGCAGCAGCACTCTGCGTACAATGGATTCCAGATGTCCTGAAAGATAACCGCCCCCCCCAGGCTGGCGAGCAGAGCGAAAAGAGAAACCCCCACGTCCCTGGGGTCAGGGCTGGGTTGGAGGCAGGGACAGGGGCGCTGGGGGGACCCAGAGCACGGAGCTGGGCTCTGCTGGGGGTGTTTGGGAAGACTTCCTAGAAGGGCGTAAGGAAGCTGGGCGTTGAAGGATGAATAGGAGTTCGCCGATGGCAGGTGCCGGATGGGGGGGCGTGGCCTGGCAGAGGACATCTGCAAAAGCGAGCATCCATGGCCTTGGCGCATTTGGGCCACGGAGACGGCCAGGGACGCCGTTCCCATCTGCCGACGGCCTTGGCGGGAAGCCTCAAGGCCGGTCCCCGCGGCCGTTTCCAGTCCTTCTATTTTTGTGTATTTCCTGGAGAAACAGCCGCCAACAAGAGAAGCACAAAGAGGAGAGAACACGCGTTATTCCCGTAAAAAGGATTGGCTGATATTTCGAAGTATCGCTTCGCCTTGCGCCACGTCGCCCTGTGGCCGCCACGCGTGGCCGAGGGTACAAAGCCGCGGCGGCCACCGGTCATCTGTCCCCCTCGCCACGAGCCCTGTCAGCGCCAGGCGGTTTTCCACATGACGGGTCCATGGGGGATGGTAGAGCCCGGCCATGGCCGTAAGCGCAAGCGCTCTCACGGGCTGTGTGACGTCAGGCTAGTCGCTGTGCCTCTCTGAGCCTCTGCCCAGCGGCGAGGAGGATAGCGGTAGGGACCACCAAGTGCGCGTCCGGAGCGTTGTTGGATGGTCCTCTCTCTGCGTTTCCTTCTGCTCGCAGAGGTGAGAGGCGCACAGGAGGCGGCAGCAGACCGAGGCCGGGAAGGGAGCGTCCCCCCCGCAGGGCCACCTCAAGCAGGGCGGGCAGGGGACAGGGAGCAGGTTCCCGGGGACAGCCGGGCTCTTGGCTGCTGTGTCCAGGGACCGCTCATGCGGAAACGGCCAGTCACCCTTCGCGGGAGCTCGTGGTTCTCGCCATTTCACAGAAGGGGAAACTGAGGCACAGAGCGGGGCGAGGCGCCTCGTCCGGGGGCACAGATTCCTGCCCACGTGGAGGAAGGGGTCCCGTTTTGAGAAAGAAAGCCCGTTCTTAGGCACTCTCCCGCCTGTTGTTTTTCGTTCAACTACACTCCACGCGCTCGGGATGAGAAATTCAAAGAGGAGGCGTCGCAGGTCACGAGAACAAAAAGATTGAAAAGTCCGCGGAGGGGCGCGGGTGTGGCTCCAGCAGGTGGGCTCCCGCCTACCGCAGAGGAGGTCCGGGGTTCGATGCCCAGGGCCTCCTGGTGAGGGCGAGCCGGCCCACGTGGGAAAGCTGCCTCGCGCAGGAGTCCTGGCCGACGCAAAGAGCTGGTGCAGCAGGATGATGCAACAAGAGTCACAGAGGAGAGACAATAAGAGACGCAGCAGACCGGGGAGCTGAGGTGGCGCAAGAGAGCGATCACCTCTCTCCCACTCCAGAGGGTCCCAGAGCTGCCAAAAGAGAAGACAACAGACATAGAAGAACACACAGCGAATGGACAGAGAGCAGACAACGGGGGGAGAAATAATTAAAAATAAATTTTTAAAAAGTCCCTGGAACTGCACAGCGCAGTGAACTCCAAGTTAGACCATGGACTGTGGTTAATCGCATAATTATTAAAACGTCGCTTTCATCCGTTGGCGCAAACGTACCGCGAGGTGCTGGTATCAGGGAGGAGAACGGGAGTCCCAGACTTTATGGGTGATTGTTCTGTAAAACCTCAACTTCTCTAATTAAAAAAAAAAAGGACAGGTTGTTTTTTTAAAAAAGCTCATTTTCAAAATGAAACCCTCATTTTCCAAAAAAAAACCAAACACTTCATTAAAAAAAACCTCATTTAAAAAAAATTCATTTTCAAAACAAAAGGCAAGGGCATGGAACAGAAAAATGGGCATTTGGAGGAATTGGTGAGGAGGGAGAACGTTGATGTGGAACAGAGAAAGCAGAAGGAGGCAAGACAAGGCGGAAAACGACGCTTCGTCCTGAAAACATTTATTTTTCCCCGGAACATGTCCCCATGTTTGGGAGCGGTTGCAAAATTGTAGACAAAGAAGCACGTGCTGTTGGAAACCATTTTAAACCAAACTCCACTTCCTCCACGGGCGTTTTAGGAAGTCTGGCGAGGCGAAGAGAAATGTCCTCTCGGGAACTTGTTTGATGTAGATGCGGCCAAGCTGCTTGTAGCTGAAGGCTGATCACGGTTAAAGCAACCAAGCCGTTCCTTTCCCGCATCTTCGCAGCAGGATCTGTCTCCAGCGTACGCGGCTTCCCGCGGCCTCGGCTCATCTCGGCCTAAAGAGCTTCTGAAAGTATTTCCTGAGATGCAAATCTCTCCCCGTTCCCTCTGTGCCACTTGAACAGTTAGAAAATGATGGTTTTTTTGGGGGGGAAACATGAAGCTTCTAAAACTGGCCGCAAAACCGAATCTACTAAAAACCACTGATGGAAGCGGACGTGGCCCAGTGGTCAGGTTGTCCGTCTACCACATGGGGGGTCCGCGGTTCAAACCCCGGGCCTCCTGACCCGTGTGGAGCTGGCCCACGCGCAGTGCTGATGCGCACAAGGAGTGCCCTGCCACGCAGGGGTGTCCCCCGCGTAGGGGAGCCCCACGCACAAGGAGTGCGCCCCGTAAGGAGAGCCGCCCAGCGCGAAAGAAAGCGCAGCCTGCCCAGGAATGGCGCTGCACACACGGAAAGATGGCGCAACAAGGAGACGCAACAAAGAGAGACACAGATTCCCGTGTCGCTGACAACAACAGAAGCGGACAATGAAGACGCAGCAAATAGACACAGAGAACAGACAACCGGGGTGGGCGGGGAAGGGGAGAGAAATAAAATAAAACAAACAAACAAACAGACAGAAATAACACGGGGAGGACCAGCCAGCCTCCGCGCTGCATTCTGGAGTAAATCACGTCCGCCCCAGGATGCGAGTTCAAGTCTCCCCGGGCCCACGAGCCTCATTTGGAGACGGGGCCTTGGAAGATGTGTTTCATGGAGACGAGGCCACAGTGGGCTGGGTGGGCCCCGAGGGCGTCCGGAGAAGAAGAGGGGGTCCAGCCTCAGGGGGCCGTGGGACGGTGGACGCCGGAGTGACGGAAGGGGCCTGCGGGACCAGCGGGGCAAACGCCACCGTGGCCCCAGGAGGGGGCCGCTCCCCAGAGCTTCCGCCCGGGAGGCGGCCCTTTCTGCGTACGGCGTGAGGCAGGGATCACTGCCTCACGCCGTCCAGACGCCCGGCGTCTCCGGAACGATTTACGGGCAAGCCCGTGCCTCGTGCACACGCACGCAGCCGCAGGCCCGGGGCAGGCGTTCCAGGTCAACCCCGTCCTTCTCCGGGACCCCCGTGGGCGCGTCCCCTGGGCAGCCGGCAGGCCCCGTGCGTCAGAGCGCGGAGGATTCTGAGCTCCGGGCAGGTGACCGAAGGAGCTTTACTGTGTCCTTTTCCCTGCCTTCTCTGGGCGGGGGCCCAGCGCGTCTTCGCCAAGGGGAAGGTCACACGCCCAAGTCCAGCGCCTTCCCCAGTGGGCGACGTCCCTGCCTGCCACAGGGGGTCAGGAGCCCCGGGCCTGGCCAGGCTCAGGGTCCCCCCAAATCAGCATCAGATGTGTTGAACCTGCTTCACCCCACGGCCACGGGTAGTTTTCGGAACTTGAAACTCGGGGCGAATGGCTCCCCAGCTCAAAACGTGCCCACAGGGAAGCATATGTGGGTCAAGGGGCTGAGCTCCCGCCTACCACATGGGAGGTCCCAGGTTCGGTTCTCAGTGCCTCCTGGAGAAGACGAGCAAGACAGCGAGGTGACGCAACAAGGAGACACAAAGAGGAAACACAATGAGAGACCCAATAAAGCAGGGAGTGGAGGTAGCTCAGCGTTTGAGCACCTCTCGTCCACGTGGGAAGTGCCGGGTTCAGTTCCTGGTGCCTCCTGGAGAAGACGAGCAAGACAGCGAGCTGGTGCGACGGGCAGGTGTGGCAAGCTGACGCAACGAGGAGATACAAAGAAGAAACACAATGAGAGATACAACAAAGCAGGGAACAGAGGTGGCTCAGGGGATTGAGCGCCTCTCTCCCACATGGGAGGTCCCGGGTTCGGTTCCTGGTGCCTCCTAAAGAGAAGACGAGCAGACGCAGAGAGCACAAAGCGAATGGACACAGAGAGCAGACCGTGAGTGCAAACAACGGCGTGGGAAGAGGAGAAATAAACAAATAAAATAAATCTTAAAAATAACCAACAGCCTACCCACCGTTTCCATCATCCTGGAGCAGACTTCCCGCCCCACCCCTGTGCCACCTGGCCCCTCTCGCTCTCCCGGCTCCCCCCGTGCCACAGCCTCGCAGGCTCCTTCCACCTCAGGACCTTTGCACGTCCCCTCTGCCGGGAGCGCCCTTCTCAGGGTCCCTGTGTACCCCAGGCCTTCTTCCTACGCCCGCTATTTAGCTGCTTGGACCCCCGCCCCCAGCCAGGGCCGGGGCTCCGCTGAGCCTCCCGCCCTCCCCCTTCCCTCCCTCCCTCCTTCATTTTTCTGAGCACTAAAGTGAACTCGTGGATTTTTTCCCGGGGGGGTGTGCGTATTTGCGCGCCCTCCTTTTATTTCCCTTTAACAGTGAAGGAGTTCAGCTCGGGCACTGGGCGGCCCCTGCTCTCCAGGGCACGGTCCACAGCATACGGGCAACGGCTCGGAGTGGAGGCAACGCGCCATCTGCGGCTCTAAGAAGGCCATTTCGCCCATAAATGGTAAATCCTTTCCATAGGCCCACCTCCTTTGCTGCTGCTTTTTCTTTTTTAAATAAACTTTTAATTCTGAAGCAATTTCAAACGAACAGAACAGTTGCAAAAATATTACAAAACCCATAGAGAGCTGCCACACCCAGCTGCCCAGCTCACCAGCTTTTGACATGTGCTCACATTAGCCGTATCATTCTATACCTTATCTCTCTATCCATCCACCCACCCATCCACCATCCACCCATCCGCCCATCCACCCACCCATCATCCCATCCATCCATCATCCCACCCACCCATCTGCCTATCCGCCCATCCACCCATCCACCCACCCATCCACCCATCCATATATCCATCACCCCACCCATCCATCCACCCATCCATCCACCCACCCATCCGCCCATCCGCCATCCATCCATCCATCCATCCACCCAGCCATCCATCCATCCATCCGCCATCCATCCACCCATCCACCCACCCATCCACCCATCCATATATCCATCACCCCACCCATCCATCCACCCATCCATCCACCCACCCATCCGCCCATCCGCCATCCATCCACCCATCCATCCACCCACCCATCCGCCCATCCATCCACCCACCCATCCGCCCATCCGCCATCCATCCACCCACCCATCCGCCCATCCGCCATCCATCCACCCACCCATCCGCCCATCCGCCATCCATCCATCCATCCATCCACCCATCCACCCATCCATCCGCCATCCATCCACCCATCCACCCACCCATCCATCCATCCATCCATCCATCCATCCACCCACCCACCCATCCATCCACCCATCCCCCAATCCACCCACCCATCCATCCATCCATCCATCCATCCACCCATCCATCAGCCCATCCATCCATCCACTCATCCACCCACCCATCCACCCACCCATCCACCCATCCATCCACCCATCCATCCACCCATCTATCAGCTCATCCATCCATCATCCCACCCACCCATCCATCCATCATCCCATCCACCCACCCATCCACCCACCCACCCATCCGCCCATCCATCCACCCACCCATCCATCCGCCCATCCATCCACCCACCCATCTGCCCATCCACCCACCCACCCATCCACCCACCCATCCATCCACCCATCCATCCATCATCCCACCCACCCACCCACCCATCAGCCCTTCCATCTACCCATCCACCCACCCATCTAGCTAGCTAGCTATCATCTAGCTATTCATCCAGCCATCATATATATATTATTCTAATTATCATCCATCGATCATCCATCCGTCCATCTGTTTGTCTCTCAATCTCTCCATCCATCCATCCACAACCTATTTGTCCATTGGTCCATCCATCTGTCCATCCACCCGCGTCCATCCACCGTCTCTCCATCCATCCATCCAACCTTCCGTCCGTCCGTCCGTCCCCTCTTCTCTAAACCTCTGAGGGCAGGTGACAGCGCAGAGCCCGGCCCTTCCGCGCCCTTTTCCGAAGGCCGAGGTGGACTCGCGACTCTCGGAGGGACCCGCCGTGCCCCGCGGCCGGTGGGCGCCCCTTGGGGTCTGGCCCTGCGCCCTCCCGGCGCTGCCCGGGGCGCTGCGGAGGCTCCCCTGCCCTGGGGCCGCGGGTGGCGCTCCGGGCTGGGCCCTGCTGTCCGCCTGTCCGTCCAGCTCTCCCTCTTCCCCCAGGAACCCAGTCCTGGGGGTGCCAGGAGTCGGCGAAGCGCATCGTCAGAGACCCTGCCGCCCAGTGACCTTGGCCGCTGCTCCCCCCGGCGCCCCCCTGCGGCCGTGCTCCGCCTCCGGGCGTCCCTCTCGGCTTGGGGACGCTGGCCCGGTGGCCCAGGACCCGCCACCCTCCCCTCGGCCTCGTCTTAACTAACAGCCTCAGCAAGACCCTGTTTCCAAGGAAGGTCCGTTCATGAGACGAAGGGCCAGGACGTAGGCGGGTCATTTTTTTGGGGGGTACAATTCAATTTATAGCAGCCGCCAACTCAAAAACACGAGCGAGCGCCCTCAGTGTCATTTAGCTTTCCATTTTTAGGGCCCCCCACCCCACTTAATTTTGCTTTGTAACCATCGAAAACATTTAAAACACGGTTCCAAATCTGCAAAGCCAGATAAGTTCAGAGGAGCCTGTGGGGCTGCTCTTTCCTCCCCCAGGCTGGCCTTTTACAGATAACGTTGAGGTTTGATCTTCCGTTTTAAATATAAACAAATAAACGTACATGTGTATCCCCTAGATAAAGGACAGCGTATCACTGTCTTGCTTTTTGCTCCTTCCAACGCCCCCCGGCGATCACAACGCGTCTCACCCGTTGCATTTTTTTTCTTTTTATTGTCTTGTGCCAATTGATTCCCACCCACCCCCAAGATGGCTCCCTCGTCTCTTTGCTCCTTGTTTTTGCTCTTTGTCTGCTCGTTGTCTGTTTTCCCTTCAGGAGGCACCAGAACTGAACCCAGGACCTCGTGTGGGAGGCAGGCGCCCAACCGCTCGAGCCACATCTGCTCCCTGCTCGTTTGGTTTTTGATTTTGCTCGTTGTCTGCTCGTTCTCTGCGCATTGCCTTGCTCCTTGTTTTTTTGCTCGCTGTCTGCTCGTTGTTTTTTGTGCTCAATATCTGCTCGTTGTTTGTCTTCTTTAGGAGGCACCAGGAACCGAACCTGGAACCTCCCCTGTGGGAGGCGGGCACTCAACCACTCGAACCGCATCTGCTCGCCCAGTGCTTTATTATTTTTTTTGGTCTTTTTCTTCGTGTTTTTTTTTTTTTTTTTTTTTTTTGTCACCATGGCTCCTGCCTCCTGCCCCGCTCGGCGGGCCGTGGGTGCTTGCCCCCCCAGCCCCTCTGCAGGAAACCCGAATGGTTTCCCGTCTTTGCCGGGACGGGGCCCCGGGCACACACCTCTGAGGGATTCCTGGAACCTCGATGGACACGGGGCCGCAGACGGGCCGCGTGCCTCCTCGTCGCCTCGGTCGCCGCACGCTCTCGCCGTTTTGCCTTCCCGCAGCGACAATCAGGGTTCCCCGTGGCCTCCCCAGGGCTGCGGCGCTTCTCCTCCGAGCCACTTTAACGTGTGCTCCTCTGGCCAGAGCAAGGCCGAACCCCTTTTCCTCTTCTCAAGGTTATTGCATCCGCTCACTGCCGTCTCTCTCTCTCTTTGCGGGTGTATTTTCAATAGATTTTTTACGGTGGTAAAATAGACACAACACGCAGTGGGAAGAGCCTGACGATATCGCCTCGTCATCTGGAACAAACGTCCCACCTCGGCGCGGCGCGTGGGTGAAGCGTGTTTTCTGGGGATCCGACCCGTGGGCACGATCGCTTTGCAAGTTCACAACTTCCGTAATAAAATTACAGACACCAAAAAAAAAAAAGAAAAAATAGAGACCTAGCATAAAAATCACGTTGCCCCTTTTTTAAGGGCACAATTCTGGGACAAGGCTGTGCAGCCTTCACCACGCATCCCAGGACGTTTGTGTTTTGTTTTTCTCATCGCAAACAAGAACCCAGCGCCCCGTTCCCCTCTCCCCACCCTGGGGGCCCCGTTCTGGATGTCTAAGACTTGGCTCGCTCTACGTACTTAGCGTTTCCCTCAATACCACGTCTTCAAGTTCCTCCACGTTGTACCAAAAATTATTCAGCCCTTCTGTGGCTAACATTCCCCTGTCTGGATGGACCGTTCTGGCTATTTGCAAATAACGCTGCTGCGGGCACGGGGTTCGAGTCCCTGCTCTCCATTCTTTGGGGAACACACACAGGCGTGGAATTGCCAGGCCGTATGGCAATTCCAGGTTTCATTTTTTTTCTGAAAAGCTGCTACACTGTTTTGCACTTTCCGTGTTTTCCATAGGATGGTTGATTTACTGTTTTGGTTTTGGACACTCTTTCTCTATTAGGCATATTAACCTTCTGTCTGTGATACAAGTTGAAAATATTTTCCCCACATCATCCTTTGTCGTTCCCACCCCCCTCCCCGATGGCCCCCTCGTCTGTCTGCTCGTTGTCTCTGCTCATTGCCAGCTCATCTTCTTTTGGAGGCCCTGGGAATCGAACCTGGGACCTCTCATGCGGTAGGCGGGCACCCAACTGCTTGAGTCACATCCGCTCCATCATTTATCATTTTATTTCGCTACCACTATTCATTGGCAGGGAAACACTTTTGTTTTATTTCACACCTTCACACACACGTAGGATTTTTCCTCTCTGTTGGTGCTGCTCGTTGGGAAATCTTTCTCCGCTGGGCTGTTGTCTTCCCAGGCACATAGGGGGTGGCCTCATGTGGACATCTCTGACCCATTTGGAATCATCCCACTGACCGCACAAACACCCCGTTTGATGTGCATTTTGGAATGGCCACCCACCGTCCCACACACACCTTTCCCCGTGGCCTTGAGCCTGGGGTCCTCTGGCCAGGGTGCGCAGGTGGTGCCTGAGCTGAGACGCAGAGGGCGCGGCCGCGGGGAAGAGCTGGGGGCAGGCGGCACGTGTGGGGGGGGTGGAGTGGGGCGGTGGGGCGAGCAGGGAGGGGGGCAGTGAGCACGGAGGGCGGCGGGACGCAGGGCAGGGCCCCCGGCACACAGGCGGCGCCTCTGCTCAGGAGCACGTGTTCATGGAGGGTGGGAGGGGGGAATGCGCGGGTGGTGGGTGGTGGGTGGATGGTGGGTGGTGGATGGTGGATGGTGGGTGGTGGGTGGATGGTGGGTGGTGGGTGGTGGGTGGTGGATGGTGGATGGTGGGTGGATGGTGGGTGGTGGGTGGTGGGTGGATGGTGGGTGGTGGATGGTGGATGGTGATGGATGGATGGTGGGTAGATGGTGGGTAGATGGTGGATGGTGGATGGTGGATGGTGGATGGTGGATGGATGGTGGATGGATGGATGGTGGATGGTGGATGGTGGATGGTGGATGGTGGGTGGATGGTGGGTGGATGGTGGATGGTGGGTGGTGGGTGGTGGGTGGATGGTGGATGGTGGGTGGTGGGTGGTGGGTGGTGGGTGGTGGATGGTGGATGGTGATGGATGGATGGTGGGGTAGATGGTGGGTAGATGGTGGATGGTGGATGGTGGATGGTGGATGGTGGATGGTGGATGGTGGGTGGTGGATGGTGGATGGTGGGTGGATGGTGGATGGTGGGTAGATGGTGGAGGGTGGATGGTGGAGGGTGGATGGATGGTGGATGGATGGATGGTGGATGGTGGATGGTGGATGGTGGATGGTGGGTGGATGGTGGGTAGATGGTGGGTAGATGGTGGAGGGTGGATGGTGGAGGGTGGATGGATGGTGGATGGATGGTGGATAGTGGATGGATGGCGGGCGGGTGGATAGGAGGGTGGGTGGATGGATGGGTAGATGAGTGGGTGGGTGGGAAGGTGGGTAGATGGCAGATGGATGGATGGGTGGGTGGATGAGCAGGGGAGGATGGATGGGTGGGTGGATGATTGAGTGGATGGGTGAATGGATACATGGATAGATGGGTGGGTGGATAAATGGATGGGAAGGTGGGTTGATGGGTGGATGGTGAATGGTGGATGGTGGAGGGATGGGTGGATGGGTGGGTGGTTGGGTGGACAGATGGATGGGTGGATGGGTGGATGGGTGGGTGGGTGGGTGGGTGAGTGGATGGGTGAATGAATGGGTGGGTGGATACATGGGTAGATGGGTGGGTGGCTGGCTGAACGGATGGGAGGGTGGGTTGATGGGCTGATGGATGGCTGGATGGATAAGTGAAGGGTGGGTGGGTGGATGGGTGGGTGGATGGATGAGTGGGCGGGTGGGTGAGTGGAAGGGTGAATGAGTGGGTGGGTGGATACATAGATGGGTGGGTGGATGGATGAGTGGATGTATGGATGGGTGGATGGGTGATGGGGGTGGGTGAGTGGGTGGGTGGATACATGGGTAGATGGGTGGGTGGGTGGGAGAGTGGATGGGAGGGTGGGTTGATGGTGGGTGGTGGATGTGTGTGTGGATAGATAGGTGGGTGGGCGGGTAGCTGGGTAAGAGCTCCAACGAGCAGGGAGTGGAGAGGTGGGCTTTGTCCCGGGCCCCTGCGCCCTCTCACTGCCCTTCCACCCGCCCCCCTGAGAACCTGGTCCAGCACGTTCCGGTGGGGAGGGCTCAGCCCCTCGGCCCGCAGCCCCTTCCACAGTCCCCCCCCCCCCACGGCCCCCCCCCCATGGCCTCCCCGCACTGCCCCCCAACCCCGCTCTGCAGCCGGCTCAGGGCGGCGGCGACTAGGGCAGCCGCTCGCTGCCCCCGGGACAGGGCGCCGTGGGTGCGGCCTGGAGGCCGCCCTGGGCCTCCTGCTCGGCTCAGAGGGTCCCCAGGGGAGGGTCTAGCCCGGAAGCGGGGTCCCACCCCGGGGGCGCCCCCACGAACCGCTGCCTCCCTGCTGCTCCCTTTCGGGCCCAGCCCTGGCTCCGGGGTCCCTAGAGAGACCCCCCTGCCCTGGCCCCCTGGACAGCTGCCCCGGCCCCCACTACCCGCCCCTCGGCCCCTCCGCCCTCTGCTCCTGCTCCCCACCCCTGGAGGGCACCCCCAGACGGCAGGCACGCCCCAGGGGCTCGTGTCACCAGGCGTGTCGCTCCCAAGCCCTGGGACGGAAATCGAAGCTTGAGGGTCCTCGGGCTTGAGGGGTGAAGTCATGAGGGGCTCCCCAAGGTGTGAGGGGGTCCCCAAGACATGAGGGGGTTCCCCAAGATATGAGGAGGGCCCCCAAGATGTGAGGAGGGTCCCCAATATGTGAGGGGCCTCCCCAAGATGTGAGGGGGCTCCCCAAGACGTGAGGGGGGTTCCCCAAGATGTGAGGGGGCTCCCCAAGACGTGAGGGGGGTTCCCCAAGATGTGAGAAGAGACCCCAAGATGTGAGGGGCCTCCCCAAGATGTGAGGAGGGTCCCCAAGATGTGAGGGGGCTCCCCAAGATGTGAGAAGAGACCCCAAGATGTGAGGGGCCTCCCCAAGATGTGAGGAGGGTCCCCAAGATGTGAGGGGGCTCCCCAAGATGTGAGGGGCTCCCCAAGATGTGAGAAGAGACCCAAGATGTGAGGGGCCTCCCCAAGATGTGAGGGGGCTCCCCAAGATGTGAGAAGAGACCCCAAGATGTGAGGGGGCTCCCCAAGACGTGAGGGGGGTTCCCCAAGATGTGAGGGGGCTCCCCAAGACGTGAGGAGGGTCCCCAAGATGTGAGGAGAATCCCCAAGATGTGAGGGGGCTCCCCAAGATGTGAGGAGGGTCCTCAAGATGTGAGGAGGCTCCCCAAGATGTGAGGGGGCTCCCCAAGATGTGAGGGGGCTCCCCAAGATGTGAGGAGCGTCCCCAAGATGTGAGGAGGCCCCCCAAGATGTGAGGGGGCTCCCCAAGATGTGAGGAGGGTCCCCAAGATGTGAGGAGGCCCCCCAAGATGTGAGGAGGGTCCCCAAGATGTGAGGAGGCTCCCCAAGATGTGAGGGGGCTCCCCAAGACGTGAGGGGGGTTCCCCAAGATGTGAGGGGCCTCCCCGAGATGTGAGGGGGCTCCCCGAGATGAGGAGGGTCCCTAAGTCGTGAGGAGGGACCAGTCGCCCCCGCCAAGCCCCCCCCAGCCCCCCTCCGTCGGGGATTTGTTGTGACAAAGCCTTAAAGGGTCCTGGAAGAAGCGGGGACCACGGTTCCCAGGATTCCGAGATCCCAACTTCTGGGGGCCCCAAGATTTGGCGGGGGGTCCGGGCCCCAGGGGAGCCCCGCCCAGCCCGGCCGTTCCCCGCGCCTGCCGCGCTTTCTCGGGAGGTGGCGGGACCCCCGGGGTTCCCTCGGCTCCTGCCCCCCCAGCCCCCCCGTTCCCAGGCGTCCGAGGGGGCAGCGGGGGCCCCAGGCAGGACCCCCTTCCGCGGCTCGGCCGGTCCCCGCGGGGCCGACGCCCTCCCGCCACCTCAGGGTCCCCGATCCCGTCCTGACAGAGGCCCCCCCCCGCCACCGGCTCCGGCCCCCCCAAATGCTGAGCGGGGCGGCCCCTTCGCCTCCCACGAGCACTTAGGCAGCGCCGGGCGGCGTCAGGCGGGGCGAAGGCGAGAGGGCAGGACTCGAACCCAGGCCCGGATCCCCGCGGCGTCTTCCCGGGGCCCCCCCACTTCCTCCTTCCGGGGGGCCCAGCAGGCTGCTCGTGACCCCCCTCAGGGCCGGTCGACCCGGGGCTCCCCAGGAAGCAGGTGCTTCCTCCCCTGCTCAGAGAGAGGAAGGGGCCGCGTGGGGCCCGGGGCGCGGAGATCAAGGCTGTCCCCGCGCGTCTCCGGGCCCGCGCTGTATACAGTAGGCTAACGGCGAGGCCCGCAGTGTACCCGGCGCAGCCCAGCCTGGCCCGCGGCTCCTGAGCGAGGCCCCGGGACCGAATCCCCCGCCTCAGTGCCCTCGCCAGGCGGGGGGTCCCACCCCTGCTCCGAGCCCCCCGTGGCTCCCCCAGTGCCCCACGGACAAAGCCCACAACTCGGCGCCGGGCCCCGTTCTCCCCCCCCCCCCCCGCCTCCTCGGGCCAGTCGCCTCTCCCCCACAAAACGCCACCTGACGTTTCCCCCCCCCTTGTCATCTGTCCCCCGCGAGGAATCCGCAAGCCCCTTGTACAGAGAAGACAGAGGTTCTGGGAGGACCCCTGCACGTTGGTGGAGAAGGGCCCTCGGGACTCCCTGAGACTCGGCTTCGGACCAGAACTGTCCTCCGGGGGGGCAGAAAGTCACCCCCCCCCCCCTTTTCCAGGGAAATGGGACCCAGTGACCTCAGGAGGCGGCGGTTTGGGGGTCCCCGGGGGGCTGGAGGGCGGGAGCGGGTGGCGGCAGCCACGTCCCCTCGTCCCGGCTCCCGGGAGATCACCCAGGCCCCCCCGCACGGAGCCCGCGTGGGCCGGCGCCGCCCCCCGGCTCTTCTGTTCCCGCAGCTGTTCCCTGGAGGCCCCAGACGGCGAGTGGGAGGGGCGGGAGGGGCCGCCGGGGGGGGGGAGGGGGGGCGGCTCTGCCCAGCTGGGAAACTGAGGCCCGGGGGCGGGCCTGCTCGCGCCACCACGGCTGCCCCCTCCCCGCCCCCCCTCCCCGCGCCCCACTTTCCGCCCTTCCCGCGGGCACCCGTCAAGGGCGCCGCAGCCAAAAATAATCGGGGCCGCGACCTACCTCGGAAAGTGGGCGGCCCCCGCCCCGCCACCTGGCGCCCCCCGAGGCCGCGCGCGCGCCGCCAGGGCCGGGGCAAGTAGGTCTGCGGGGCGCCCCCCCCGCGCCCCGGCCGCCGTGCCCCCCTCCCCGCACCGCAGAGCTGACGCCA